>NW_028325263.1:0-167453 GCF_987193195.1 Phasianus colchicus | reverse complement strand
GAAATACCAGGACTCTGCTGAATGCTATTTCCCATTTCCTCCGGAACATACAGCATTACACTCCGCAAGAGGACAGTTTCTTTCAGAAATGTGGCATTTTATCACAGATACACCATTTTTATGCCCAGTAGAGCTCCTTTTCTCCCAGAAATAGCACTGCTCTTAGGAAGAGCTCCCATTTTCTAACCAAAATGCTGCTTTACACTCCTCAAGATCACACTTACCCCCATCAAGATGGCAGTGTCACAGAAATACCAGCTTCTGCCCCCAAAATGGGACTTTGGCTCTCCAAAACAAGACATTTTCTCCCAGAAATGCCAGGACTCTTAGAAATACCTCACGTTTCATCTCAAGAATACTGCTTTCCACTCCTCAAGATCACACTGACTCCCATCACAATGGCCTTTTCTCCCACATACACCAGCTTTCTCCCAAATACACGACATTTTCTCCCACATACACCCGTTTTCTCCCAAAGATGGGACATATTCTCCCAGAAATGCCAGCTTATTCTTTAAAAAACGGCCTTTTTTCCCCAAAATACCAGCCTTTTCCCTCTCTAGCATCTGTTTCCTCACCAATACCTGGCATTTTCTCCCAGAAACACCAGCTTTCTCACAGATACATCACCTTCCCCCCCCCACATCAGACCTCTTCTCCCAGAAATACCAGGACTCTGCTGAATATTTCCCATTTCCTCCGGACCATACAGCATTACACTCCGCAAGAGGACAGTTTCTTTCAGAAATGTGGCATTTTATCACAGATACACCATTTTTATGCCCAGTAGAGCTCCTTTTCTCCCAGAAATAGCACTGCTCTTAGGAAGAGCTCCCATTTTCTAACCAAAATGCTGCTTTACACTCCTCAAGATCACACTTACCCCCATCAAGATGGCAGTGTCACAGAAATACCAGCTTCTGCCCCCAAAATGGGACTTTGGCTCTCCAAAACAAGACATTTTCTCCCAGAAATACCAGGACTCTTAGAAATACCTCACGTTTCATCTCAAGAATACTGCTTTCCACTCCTCAAGATCACACTGACTCCCATCACAATGGCCTTTTCTCCCACATACACCAGCTTTCTCCCAAATACACGACATTTTCTCCCACATACACCCGTTTTCTCCCAAAGATGGGACATATTCTCCCAGAAATGCCAGCTTATTCTTTAAAAAACGGCCTTTTTTCCCCAAAATACCAGCCTTTTCCCTCTCTAGCATCTGTTTCCTCACCAATACCTGGCATTTTCTCCCAGAAACACCAGCTTTCTCACAGATACATCACCTTCCCCCCCCCACATCAGACCTCTTCTCCCAGAAATACCAGGACTCTGCTGAATATTTCCCATTTCCTCCGGAACATACAGCATTACACTCCGCAAGAGGACAGTTTCTTTCAGAAATGTGGCATTTTATCACAGATACACCATTTTTATGCCCAGTAGAGCTCCTTTTCTCCCAGAAATAGCACTGCTCTTAGGAAGAGCTCCCATTTTCTAACCAAAATGCTGCTTTACACTCCTCAAGATCACACTTACCCCCATCAAGATGGCAGTGTCAGAGAAATACCAGCTTCTGCCCCCAAAATGGGACTTTGGCTCTCCAAAACAAGACATTTTCTCCCAGAAATACCAGGACTCTTAGAAATACCTCACGTTTCATCTCAAGAATACTGCTTTCCACTCCTCAAGATCACACTGACTCCCATCACAATGGCCTTTTCTCCCACATACACCAGCTTTCTCCCAAATACACGACATTTTCTCCCACATACACCCGTTTTCTCCCAAAGATGGGACATATTCTCCCAGAAATGCCAGCTTATTCTTTAACAAACGGCCTTTTTTCCCCAAAATACCAGCCTTTTCCCTCTCTAGCATCTGTTTCCTCACCAATACCTGGCATTTTCTCCCAGAAACACCAGCTTTCTCACAGATACATCACCTTCCCCCCCACATCAGACCTCTTCTCCCAGAAATACCAGGACTCTGCTGAATATTTCCCATTTCCTCCGGAACATACAGCATTACACTCCGCAAGAGGACAGTTTCTTTCAGAAATGTGGCATTTTATCACAGATACACCATTTTTATGCCCAGTAGAGCTCCTTTTCTCCCAGAAATAGCACTGCTCTTAGGAAGAGCTCCCATTTTCTAACCAAAATGCTGCTTTACACTCCTCAAGATCACACTTACCCCCATCAAGATGGCAGTGTCACAGAAATACCAGCTTCTGCCCCCAAAATGGGACTTTGGCTCTCCAAAACAAGACATTTTCTCCCAGAAATACCAGGACTCTTAGAAATACCTCACGTTTCATCTCAAGAATACTGCTTTCCACTCCTCAAGATCACACTGACTCCCATCACAATGGCCTTTTCTCCCACATACACCAGCTTTCTCCCAAATACACGACATTTTCTCCCACATACACCCGTTTTCTCCCAAAGATGGGACATATTCTCCCAGAAATGCCAGCTTATTCTTTAAAAAACGGCCTTTTTTCCCCAAAATACCAGCCTTTTCCCTCTCTAGCATCTGTTTCCTCACCAATACCTGGCATTTTCTCCCAGAAACACCAGCTTTCTCACAGATACATCACCTTCCCCCCCCCCACATCAGACCTCTTCTCCCAGAAATACCAGGACTCTGCTGAATATTTCCCATTTCCTCCGGAACATACAGCATTACACTCCGCAAGAGGACAGTTTCTTTCAGAAATGTGGCATTTTATCACAGATACACCATTTTTATGCCCAGTAGAGCTCCTTTTCTCCCAGAAATAGCACTGCTCTTAGGAAGAGCTCCCATTTTCTAACCAAAATGCTGCTTTACACTCCTCAAGATCACACTTACCCCCATCAAGATGGCAGTGTCAGAGAAATACCAGCTTCTGCCCCCAAAATGGGACTTTGGCTCTCCAAAACAAGACATTTTCTCCCAGAAATACCAGGACTCTTAGAAATACCTCACGTTTCATCTCAAGAATACTGCTTTCCACTCCTCAAGATCACACTGACTCCCATCACAATGGCCTTTTCTCCCACATACACCAGCTTTCTCCCAAATACACGACATTTTCTCCCACATACACCCGTTTTCTCCCAAAGATGGGACATATTCTCCCAGAAATGCCAGCTTATTCTTTAAAAAACGGCCTTTTTTCCCCAAAATACCAGCCTTTTCCCTCTCTAGCATCTGTTTCCTCACCAATACCTGGCATTTTCTCCCAGAAACACCAGCTTTCTCACAGATACATCACCTTCCCCCCCCCACATCAGACCTCTTCTCCCAGAAATACCAGGACTCTGCTGAATATTTCCCATTTCCTCCGGAACATACAGCATTACACTCCGCAAGAGGACAGTTTCTTTCAGAAATGTGGCATTTTATCACAGATACACCATTTTTATGCCCAGTAGAGCTCCTTTTCTCCCAGAAATAGCACTGCTCTTAGGAAGAGCTCCCATTTTCTAACCAAAATGCTGCTTTACACTCCTCAAGATCACACTTACCCCCATCAAGATGGCAGTGTCACAGAAATACCAGCTTCTGCCCCCAAAATGGGACTTTGGCTCTCCAAAACAAGACATTTTCTCCCAGAAATACCAGGACTCTTAGAAATACCTCACGTTTCATCTCAAGAATACTGCTTTCCACTCCTCAAGATCACACTGACTCCCATCACAATGGCCTTTTCTCCCACATACACCAGCTTTCTCCCAAATACACGACATTTTCTCCCACATACACCCGTTTTCTCCCAAAGATGGGACATATTCTCCCAGAAATGCCAGCTTATTCTTTAAAAAACGGCCTTTTTTCCCCAAAATACCAGCCTTTTCCCTCTCTAGCATCTGTTTCCTCACCAATACCTGGCATTTTCTCCCAGAAACACCAGCTTTCTCACAGATACATCACCTTCCCCCCCCCACATCAGACCTCTTCTCCCAGAAATACCAGGACTCTGCTGAATATTTCCCATTTCCTCCGGAACATACAGCATTACACTCCGCAAGAGGACAGTTTCTTTCAGAAATGTGGCATTTTATCACAGATACACCATTTTTATGCCCAGTAGAGCTCCTTTTCTCCCAGAAATAGCACTGCTCTTAGGAAGAGCTCCCATTTTCTAACCAAAATGCTGCTTTACACTCCTCAAGATCACACTTACCCCCATCAAGATGGCAGTGTCACAGAAATACCAGCTTCTGCCCCCAAAATGGGACTTTGGCTCTCCAAAACAAGACATTTTCTCCCAGAAATACCAGGACTCTTAGAAATACCTCACGTTTCATCTCAAGAATACTGCTTTCCACTCCTCAAGATCACACTGACTCCCATCACAATGGCCTTTTCTCCCACATACACCAGCTTTCTCCCAAATACACGACATTTTCTCCCACATACACCCGTTTTCTCCCAAAGATGGGACATATTCTCCCAGAAATGCCAGCTTATTCTTTAAAAAACGGCCTTTTTTCCCCAAAATACCAGCCTTTTCCCTCTCTAGCATCTGTTTCCTCACCAATACCTGGCATTTTCTCCCAGAAACACCAGCTTTCTCACAGATACATCACCTTCCCCCCCCCACATCAGACCTCTTCTCCCAGAAATACCAGGACTCTGCTGAATATTTCCCATTTCCTCCGGAACATACAGCATTACACTCCGCAAGAGGACAGTTTCTTTCAGAAATGTGGCATTTTATCACAGATACACCATTTTTATGCCCAGTAGAGCTCCTTTTCTCCCAGAAATAGCACTGCTCTTAGGAAGAGCTCCCATTTTCTAACCAAAATGCTGCTTTACACTCCTCAAGATCACACTTACCCCCATCAAGATGGCAGTGTCACAGAAATACCAGCTTCTGCCCCCAAAATGGGACTTTGGCTCTCCAAAACAAGACATTTTCTCCCAGAAATACCAGGACTCTTAGAAATACCTCACGTTTCATCTCAAGAATACTGCTTTCCACTCCTCAAGATCACACTGACTCCCATCACAATGGCCTTTTCTCCCACATACACCAGCTTTCTCCCAAATACACGACATTTTCTCCCACATACACCCGTTTTCTCCCAAAGATGGGACATATTCTCCCAGAAATGCCAGCTTATTCTTTAAAAAACGGCCTTTTTTCCCCAAAATACCAGCCTTTTCCCTCTCTAGCATCTGTTTCCTCACCAATACCTGGCATTTTCTCCCAGAAACACCAGCTTTCTCACAGATACATCACCTTCCCCCCCCCACATCAGACCTCTTCTCCCAGAAATACCAGGACTCTGCTGAATATTTCCCATTTCCTCCGGAACATACAGCATTACACTCCGCAAGAGGACAGTTTCTTTCAGAAATGTGGCATTTTATCACAGATACACCATTTTTATGCCCAGTAGAGCTCCTTTTCTCCCAGAAATAGCACTGCTCTTAGGAAGAGCTCCCATTTTCTAACCAAAATGCTGCTTTACACTCCTCAAGATCACACTTACCCCCATCAAGATGGCAGTGTCAGAGAAATACCAGCTTCTGCCCCCAAAATGGGACTTTGGCTCTCCAAAACAAGACATTTTCTCCCAGAAATACCAGGACTCTTAGAAATACCTCACGTTTCATCTCAAGAATACTGCTTTCCACTCCTCAAGATCACACTGACTCCCATCACAATGGCCTTTTCTCCCACATACACCAGCTTTCTCCCAAATACACGACATTTTCTCCCACATACACCCGTTTTCTCCCAAAGATGGGACATATTCTCCCAGAAATGCCAGCTTATTCTTTAAAAAACGGCCTTTTTTCCCCAAAATACCAGCCTTTTCCCTCTCTAGCATCTGTTTCCTCACCAATACCTGGCATTTTCTCCCAGAAACACCAGCTTTCTCACAGATACATCACCTTCCCCCCCACATCAGACCTCTTCTCCCAGAAATACCAGGACTCTGCTGAATATTTCCCATTTCCTCCGGAACATACAGCATTACACTCCGCAAGAGGACAGTTTCTTTCAGAAATGTGGCATTTTATCACAGATACACCATTTTTATGCCCAGTAGAGCTCCTTTTCTCCCAGAAATAGCACTGCTCTTAGGAAGAGCTCCCATTTTCTAACCAAAATGCTGCTTTACACTCCTCAAGATCACACTTACCCCCATCAAGATGGCAGTGTCACAGAAATACCAGCTTCTGCCCCCAAAATGGGACTTTGGCTCTCCAAAACAAGACATTTTCTCCCAGAAATACCAGGACTCTTAGAAATACCTCACGTTTCATCTCAAGAATACTGCTTTCCACTCCTCAAGATCACACTGACTCCCATCACAATGGCCTTTTCTCCCACATACACCAGCTTTCTCCCAAATACACGACATTTTCTCCCACATACACCCGTTTTCTCCCAAAGATGGGACATATTCTCCCAGAAATGCCAGCTTATTCTTTAAAAAACGGCCTTTTTTCCCCAAAATACCAGCCTTTTCCCTCTCTAGCATCTGTTTCCTCACCAATACCTGGCATTTTCTCCCAGAAACACCAGCTTTCTCACAGATACATCACCTTCCCCCCCCCACATCAGACCTCTTCTCCCAGAAATACCAGGACTCTGCTGAATATTTCCCATTTCCTCCGGAACATACAGCATTACACTCCGCAAGAGGACAGTTTCTTTCAGAAATGTGGCATTTTATCACAGATACACCATTTTTATGCCCAGTAGAGCTCCTTTTCTCCCAGAAATAGCACTGCTCTTAGGAAGAGCTCCCATTTTCTAACCAAAATGCTGCTTTACACTCCTCAAGATCACACTTACCCCCATCAAGATGGCAGTGTCAGAGAAATACCAGCTTCTGCCCCCAAAATGGGACTTTGGCTCTCCAAAACAAGACATTTTCTCCCAGAAATACCAGGACTCTTAGAAATACCTCACGTTTCATCTCAAGAATACTGCTTTCCACTCCTCAAGATCACACTGACTCCCATCACAATGGCCTTTTCTCCCACATACACCAGCTTTCTCCCAAATACACGACATTTTCTCCCACATACACCCGTTTTCTCCCAAAGATGGGACATATTCTCCCAGAAATGCCAGCTTATTCTTTAAAAAACGGCCTTTTTTCCCCAAAATACCAGCCTTTTCCCTCTCTAGCATCTGTTTCCTCACCAATACCTGGCATTTTCTCCCAGAAACACCAGCTTTCTCACAGATACATCACCTTCCCCCCCCCACATCAGACCTCTTCTCCCAGAAATACCAGGACTCTGCTGAATATTTCCCATTTCCTCCGGAACATACAGCATTACACTCCGCAAGAGGACAGTTTCTTTCAGAAATGTGGCATTTTATCACAGATACACCATTTTTATGCCCAGTAGAGCTCCTTTTCTCCCAGAAATAGCACTGCTCTTAGGAAGAGCTCCCATTTTCTAACCAAAATGCTGCTTTACACTCCTCAAGATCACACTTACCCCCATCAAGATGGCAGTGTCACAGAAATACCAGCTTCTGCCCCCAAAATGGGACTTTGGCTCTCCAAAACAAGACATTTTCTCCCAGAAATACCAGGACTCTTAGAAATACCTCACGTTTCATCTCAAGAATACTGCTTTCCACTCCTCAAGATCACACTGACTCCCATCACAATGGCCTTTTCTCCCACATACACCAGCTTTCTCCCAAATACACGACATTTTCTCCCACATACACCCGTTTTCTCCCAAAGATGGGACATATTCTCCCAGAAATGCCAGCTTATTCTTTAAAAAACGGCCTTTTTTCCCCAAAATACCAGCCTTTTCCCTCTCTAGCATCTGTTTCCTCACCAATACCTGGCATTTTCTCCCAGAAACACCAGCTTTCTCACAGATACATCACCTTCCCCCCCCCACATCAGACCTCTTCTCCCAGAAATACCAGGACTCTGCTGAATATTTCCCATTTCCTCCGGAACATACAGCATTACACTCCGCAAGAGGACAGTTTCTTTCAGAAATGTGGCATTTTATCACAGATACACCATTTTTATGCCCAGTAGAGCTCCTTTTCTCCCAGAAATAGCACTGCTCTTAGGAAGAGCTCCCATTTTCTAACCAAAATGCTGCTTTACACTCCTCAAGATCACACTTACCCCCATCAAGATGGCAGTGTCAGAGAAATACCAGCTTCTGCCCCCAAAATGGGACTTTGGCTCTCCAAAACAAGACATTTTCTCCCAGAAATACCAGGACTCTTAGAAATACCTCACGTTTCATCTCAAGAATACTGCTTTCCACTCCTCAAGATCACACTGACTCCCATCACAATGGCCTTTTCTCCCACATACACCAGCTTTCTCCCAAATACACGACATTTTCTCCCACATACACCCGTTTTCTCCCAAAGATGGGACATATTCTCCCAGAAATGCCAGCTTATTCTTTAAAAAACGGCCTTTTTTCCCCAAAATACCAGCCTTTTCCCTCTCTAGCATCTGTTTCCTCACCAATACCTGGCATTTTCTCCCAGAAACACCAGCTTTCTCACAGATACATCACCTTCCCCCCCCCACATCAGACCTCTTCTCCCAGAAATACCAGGACTCTGCTGAATATTTCCCATTTCCTCCGGAACATACAGCATTACACTCCGCAAGAGGACAGTTTCTTTCAGAAATGTGGCATTTTATCACAGATACACCATTTTTATGCCCAGTAGAGCTCCTTTTCTCCCAGAAATAGCACTGCTCTTAGGAAGAGCTCCCATTTTCTAACCAAAATGCTGCTTTACACTCCTCAAGATCACACTTACCCCCATCAAGATGGCAGTGTCAGAGAAATACCAGCTTCTGCCCCCAAAATGGGACTTTGGCTCTCCAAAACAAGACATTTTCTCCCAGAAATACCAGGACTCTTAGAAATACCTCACGTTTCATCTCAAGAATACTGCTTTCCACTCCTCAAGATCACACTGACTCCCATCACAATGGCCTTTTCTCCCACATACACCAGCTTTCTCCCAAATACACGACATTTTCTCCCACATACACCCGTTTTCTCCCAAAGATGGGACATATTCTCCCAGAAATGCCAGCTTATTCTTTAAAAAACGGCCTTTTTTTCCCCAAAATACCAGCCTTTTCCCTCTCTAGCATCTGTTTCCTCACCAATACCTGGCATTTTCTCCCAGAAACACCAGCTTTCTCACAGATACATCACCTTCCCCCCCCCACATCAGACCTCTTCTCCCAGAAATACCAGGACTCTGCTGAATATTTCCCATTTCCTCCGGAACATACAGCATTACACTCCGCAAGAGGACAGTTTCTTTCAGAAATGTGGCATTTTATCACAGATACACCATTTTTATGCCCAGTAGAGCTCCTTTTCTCCCAGAAATAGCACTGCTCTTAGGAAGAGCTCCCATTTTCTAACCAAAATGCTGCTTTACACTCCTCAAGATCACACTTACCCCCATCAAGATGGCAGTGTCAGAGAAATACCAGCTTCTGCCCCCAAAATGGGACTTTGGCTCTCCAAAACAAGACATTTTCTCCCAGAAATACCAGGACTCTTAGAAATACCTCACGTTTCATCTCAAGAATACTGCTTTCCACTCCTCAAGATCACACTGACTCCCATCACAATGGCCTTTTCTCCCACATACACCAGCTTTCTCCCAAATACACGACATTTTCTCCCACATACACCCGTTTTCTCCCAAAGATGGGACATATTCTCCCAGAAATGCCAGCTTATTCTTTAACAAACGGCCTTTTTTCCCCAAAATACCAGCCTTTTCCCTCTCTAGCATCTGTTTCCTCACCAATACCTGGCATTTTCTCCCAGAAACACCAGCTTTCTCACAGATACATCACCTTCCCCCCCCCCACATCAGACCTCTTCTCCCAGAAATACCAGGACTCTGCTGAATATTTCCCATTTCCTCCGGAACATACAGCATTACACTCCGCAAGAGGACAGTTTCTTTCAGAAATGTGGCATTTTATCACAGATACACCATTTTTATGCCCAGTAGAGCTCCTTTTCTCCCAGAAATAGCACTGCTCTTAGGAAGAGCTCCCATTTTCTAACCAAAATGCTGCTTTACACTCCTCAAGATCACACTTACCCCCATCAAGATGGCAGTGTCACAGAAATACCAGCTTCTGCCCCCAAAATGGGACTTTGGCTCTCCAAAACAAGACATTTTCTCCCAGAAATACCAGGACTCTTAGAAATACCTCACGTTTCATCTCAAGAATACTGCTTTCCACTCCTCAAGATCACACTGACTCCCATCACAATGGCCTTTTCTCCCACATACACCAGCTTTCTCCCAAATACACGACATTTTCTCCCACATACACCCGTTTTCTCCCAAAGATGGGACATATTCTCCCAGAAATGCCAGCTTATTCTTTAAAAAACGGCCTTTTTTCCCCAAAATACCAGCCTTTTCCCTCTCTAGCATCTGTTTCCTCACCAATACCTGGCATTTTCTCCCAGAAACACCAGCTTTCTCACAGATACATCACCTTCCCCCCCCCACATCAGACCTCTTCTCCCAGAAATACCAGGACTCTGCTGAATATTTCCCATTTCCTCCGGAACATACAGCATTACACTCCGCAAGAGGACAGTTTCTTTCAGAAATGTGGCATTTTATCACAGATACACCATTTTTATGCCCAGTAGAGCTCCTTTTCTCCCAGAAATAGCACTGCTCTTAGGAAGAGCTCCCATTTTCTAACCAAAATGCTGCTTTACACTCCTCAAGATCACACTTACCCCCATCAAGATGGCAGTGTCACAGAAATACCAGCTTCTGCCCCCAAAATGGGACTTTGGCTCTCCAAAACAAGACATTTTCTCCCAGAAATACCAGGACTCTTAGAAATACCTCACGTTTCATCTCAAGAATACTGCTTTCCACTCCTCAAGATCACACTGACTCCCATCACAATGGCCTTTTCTCCCACATACACCAGCTTTCTCCCAAATACACGACATTTTCTCCCACATACACCCGTTTTCTCCCAAAGATGGGACATATTCTCCCAGAAATGCCAGCTTATTCTTTAAAAAACGGCCTTTTTTCCCCAAAATACCAGCCTTTTCCCTCTCTAGCATCTGTTTCCTCACCAATACCTGGCATTTTCTCCCAGAAACACCAGCTTTCTCACAGATACATCACCTTCCCCCCCCCACATCAGACCTCTTCTCCCAGAAATACCAGGACTCTGCTGAATATTTCCCATTTCCTCCGGAACATACAGCATTACACTCCGCAAGAGGACAGTTTCTTTCAGAAATGTGGCATTTTATCACAGATACACCATTTTTATGCCCAGTAGAGCTCCTTTTCTCCCAGAAATAGCACTGCTCTTAGGAAGAGCTCCCATTTTCTAACCAAAATGCTGCTTTACACTCCTCAAGATCACACTTACCCCCATCAAGATGGCAGTGTCACAGAAATACCAGCTTCTGCCCCCAAAATGGGACTTTGGCTCTCCAAAACAAGACATTTTCTCCCAGAAATACCAGGACTCTTAGAAATACCTCACGTTTCATCTCAAGAATACTGCTTTCCACTCCTCAAGATCACACTGACTCCCATCACAATGGCCTTTTCTCCCACATACACCAGCTTTCTCCCAAATACACGACATTTTCTCCCACATACACCCGTTTTCTCCCAAAGATGGGACATATTCTCCCAGAAATGCCAGCTTATTCTTTAAAAAACGGCCTTTTTTCCCCAAAATACCAGCCTTTTCCCTCTCTAGCATCTGTTTCCTCACCAATACCTGGCATTTTCTCCCAGAAACACCAGCTTTCTCACAGATACATCACCTTCCCCCCCCCACATCAGACCTCTTCTCCCAGAAATACCAGGACTCTGCTGAATATTTCCCATTTCCTCCGGAACATACAGCATTACACTCCGCAAGAGGACAGTTTCTTTCAGAAATGTGGCATTTTATCACAGATACACCATTTTTATGCCCAGTAGAGCTCCTTTTCTCCCAGAAATAGCACTGCTCTTAGGAAGAGCTCCCATTTTCTAACCAAAATGCTGCTTTACACTCCTCAAGATCACACTTACCCCCATCAAGATGGCAGTGTCACAGAAATACCAGCTTCTGCCCCCAAAATGGGACTTTGGCTCTCCAAAACAAGACATTTTCTCCCAGAAATACCAGGACTCTTAGAAATACCTCACGTTTCATCTCAAGAATACTGCTTTCCACTCCTCAAGATCACACTGACTCCCATCACAATGGCCTTTTCTCCCACATACACCAGCTTTCTCCCAAATACACGACATTTTCTCCCACATACACCCGTTTTCTCCCAAAGATGGGACATATTCTCCCAGAAATGCCAGCTTATTCTTTAACAAACGGCCTTTTTTCCCCAAAATACCAGCCTTTTCCCTCTCTAGCATCTGTTTCCTCACCAATACCTGGCATTTTCTCCCAGAAACACCAGCTTTCTCACAGATACATCACCTTCCCCCCCCCCACATCAGACCTCTTCTCCCAGAAATACCAGGACTCTGCTGAATATTTCCCATTTCCTCCGGAACATACAGCATTACACTCCGCAAGAGGACAGTTTCTTTCAGAAATGTGGCATTTTATCACAGATACACCATTTTTATGCCCAGTAGAGCTCCTTTTCTCCCAGAAATAGCACTGCTCTTAGGAAGAGCTCCCATTTTCTAACCAAAATGCTGCTTTACACTCCTCAAGATCACACTTACCCCCATCAAGATGGCAGTGTCAGAGAAATACCAGCTTCTGCCCCCAAAATGGGACTTTGGCTCTCCAAAACAAGACATTTTCTCCCAGAAATACCAGGACTCTTAGAAATACCTCACGTTTCATCTCAAGAATACTGCTTTCCACTCCTCAAGATCACACTGACTCCCATCACAATGGCCTTTTCTCCCACATACACCAGCTTTCTCCCAAATACACGACATTTTCTCCCACATACACCCGTTTTCTCCCAAAGATGGGACATATTCTCCCAGAAATGCCAGCTTATTCTTTAAAAAACGGCCTTTTTTCCCCAAAATACCAGCCTTTTCCCTCTCTAGCATCTGTTTCCTCACCAATACCTGGCATTTTCTCCCAGAAACACCAGCTTTCTCACAGATACATCACCTTCCCCCCCCCACATCAGACCTCTTCTCCCAGAAATACCAGGACTCTGCTGAATATTTCCCATTTCCTCCGGAACATACAGCATTACACTCCGCAAGAGGACAGTTTCTTTCAGAAATGTGGCATTTTATCACAGATACACCATTTTTATGCCCAGTAGAGCTCCTTTTCTCCCAGAAATAGCACTGCTCTTAGGAAGAGCTCCCATTTTCTAACCAAAATGCTGCTTTACACTCCTCAAGATCACACTTACCCCCATCAAGATGGCAGTGTCAGAGAAATACCAGCTTCTGCCCCCAAAATGGGACTTTGGCTCTCCAAAACAAGACATTTTCTCCCAGAAATACCAGGACTCTTAGAAATACCTCACGTTTCATCTCAAGAATACTGCTTTCCACTCCTCAAGATCACACTGACTCCCATCACAATGGCCTTTTCTCCCACATACACCAGCTTTCTCCCAAATACACGACATTTTCTCCCACATACACCCGTTTTCTCCCAAAGATGGGACATATTCTCCCAGAAATGCCAGCTTATTCTTTAAAAAACGGCCTTTTTTCCCCAAAATACCAGCCTTTTCCCTCTCTAGCATCTGTTTCCTCACCAATACCTGGCATTTTCTCCCAGAAACACCAGCTTTCTCACAGATACATCACCTTCCCCCCCCCACATCAGACCTCTTCTCCCAGAAATACCAGGACTCTGCTGAATATTTCCCATTTCCTCCGGAACATACAGCATTACACTCCGCAAGAGGACAGTTTCTTTCAGAAATGTGGCATTTTATCACAGATACACCATTTTTATGCCCAGTAGAGCTCCTTTTCTCCCAGAAATAGCACTGCTCTTAGGAAGAGCTCCCATTTTCTAACCAAAATGCTGCTTTACACTCCTCAAGATCACACTTACCCCCATCAAGATGGCAGTGTCACAGAAATACCAGCTTCTGCCCCCAAAATGGGACTTTGGCTCTCCAAAACAAGACATTTTCTCCCAGAAATACCAGGACTCTTAGAAATACCTCACGTTTCATCTCAAGAATACTGCTTTCCACTCCTCAAGATCACACTGACTCCCATCACAATGGCCTTTTCTCCCACATACACCAGCTTTCTCCCAAATACACGACATTTTCTCCCACATACACCCGTTTTCTCCCAAAGATGGGACATATTCTCCCAGAAATGCCAGCTTATTCTTTAAAAAACGGCCTTTTTTCCCCAAAATACCAGCCTTTTCCCTCTCTAGCATCTGTTTCCTCACCAATACCTGGCATTTTCTCCCAGAAACACCAGCTTTCTCACAGATACATCACCTTCCCCCCCCCACATCAGACCTCTTCTCCCAGAAATACCAGGACTCTGCTGAATATTTCCCATTTCCTCCGGAACATACAGCATTACACTCCGCAAGAGGACAGTTTCTTTCAGAAATGTGGCATTTTATCACAGATACACCATTTTTATGCCCAGTAGAGCTCCTTTTCTCCCAGAAATAGCACTGCTCTTAGGAAGAGCTCCCATTTTCTAACCAAAATGCTGCTTTACACTCCTCAAGATCACACTTACCCCCATCAAGATGGCAGTGTCACAGAAATACCAGCTTCTGCCCCCAAAATGGGACTTTGGCTCTCCAAAACAAGACATTTTCTCCCAGAAATACCAGGACTCTTAGAAATACCTCACGTTTCATCTCAAGAATACTGCTTTCCACTCCTCAAGATCACACTGACTCCCATCACAATGGCCTTTTCTCCCACATACACCAGCTTTCTCCCAAATACACGACATTTTCTCCCACATACACCCGTTTTCTCCCAAAGATGGGACATATTCTCCCAGAAATGCCAGCTTATTCTTTAAAAAACGGCCTTTTTTCCCCAAAATACCAGCCTTTTCCCTCTCTAGCATCTGTTTCCTCACCAATACCTGGCATTTTCTCCCAGAAACACCAGCTTTCTCACAGATACATCACCTTCCCCCCCCCACATCAGACCTCTTCTCCCAGAAATACCAGGACTCTGCTGAATATTTCCCATTTCCTCCGGAACATACAGCATTACACTCCGCAAGAGGACAGTTTCTTTCAGAAATGTGGCATTTTATCACAGATACACCATTTTTATGCCCAGTAGAGCTCCTTTTCTCCCAGAAATAGCACTGCTCTTAGGAAGAGCTCCCATTTTCTAACCAAAATGCTGCTTTACACTCCTCAAGATCACACTTACCCCCATCAAGATGGCAGTGTCACAGAAATACCAGCTTCTGCCCCCAAAATGGGACTTTGGCTCTCCAAAACAAGACATTTTCTCCCAGAAATACCAGGACTCTTAGAAATACCTCACGTTTCATCTCAAGAATACTGCTTTCCACTCCTCAAGATCACACTGACTCCCATCACAATGGCCTTTTCTCCCACATACACCAGCTTTCTCCCAAATACACGACATTTTCTCCCACATACACCCGTTTTCTCCCAAAGATGGGACATATTCTCCCAGAAATGCCAGCTTATTCTTTAAAAAACGGCCTTTTTTCCCCAAAATACCAGCCTTTTCCCTCTCTAGCATCTGTTTCCTCACCAATACCTGGCATTTTCTCCCAGAAACACCAGCTTTCTCACAGATACATCACCTTCCCCCCCCCACATCAGACCTCTTCTCCCAGAAATACCAGGACTCTGCTGAATATTTCCCATTTCCTCCGGAACATACAGCATTACACTCCGCAAGAGGACAGTTTCTTTCAGAAATGTGGCATTTTATCACAGATACACCATTTTTATGCCCAGTAGAGCTCCTTTTCTCCCAGAAATAGCACTGCTCTTAGGAAGAGCTCCCATTTTCTAACCAAAATGCTGCTTTACACTCCTCAAGATCACACTTACCCCCATCAAGATGGCAGTGTCAGAGAAATACCAGCTTCTGCCCCCAAAATGGGACTTTGGCTCTCCAAAACAAGACATTTTCTCCCAGAAATACCAGGACTCTTAGAAATACCTCACGTTTCATCTCAAGAATACTGCTTTCCACTCCTCAAGATCACACTGACTCCCATCACAATGGCCTTTTCTCCCACATACACCAGCTTTCTCCCAAATACACGACATTTTCTCCCACATACACCCGTTTTCTCCCAAAGATGGGACATATTCTCCCAGAAATGCCAGCTTATTCTTTAAAAAACGGCCTTTTTTCCCCAAAATACCAGCCTTTTCCCTCTCTAGCATCTGTTTCCTCACCAATACCTGGCATTTTCTCCCAGAAACACCAGCTTTCTCACAGATACATCACCTTCCCCCCCCCCACATCAGACCTCTTCTCCCAGAAATACCAGGACTCTGCTGAATATTTCCCATTTCCTCCGGAACATACAGCATTACACTCCGCAAGAGGACAGTTTCTTTCAGAAATGTGGCATTTTATCACAGATACACCATTTTTATGCCCAGTAGAGCTCCTTTTCTCCCAGAAATAGCACTGCTCTTAGGAAGAGCTCCCATTTTCTAACCAAAATGCTGCTTTACACTCCTCAAGATCACACTTACCCCCATCAAGATGGCAGTGTCAGAGAAATACCAGCTTCTGCCCCCAAAATGGGACTTTGGCTCTCCAAAACAAGACATTTTCTCCCAGAAATACCAGGACTCTTAGAAATACCTCACGTTTCATCTCAAGAATACTGCTTTCCACTCCTCAAGATCACACTGACTCCCATCACAATGGCCTTTTCTCCCACATACACCAGCTTTCTCCCAAATACACGACATTTTCTCCCACATACACCCGTTTTCTCCCAAAGATGGGACATATTCTCCCAGAAATGCCAGCTTATTCTTTAACAAACGGCCTTTTTTCCCCAAAATACCAGCCTTTTCCCTCTCTAGCATCTGTTTCCTCACCAATACCTGGCATTTTCTCCCAGAAACACCAGCTTTCTCACAGATACATCACCTTCCCCCCCCCACATCAGACCTCTTCTCCCAGAAATACCAGGACTCTGCTGAATATTTCCCATTTCCTCCGGAACATACAGCATTACACTCCGCAAGAGGACAGTTTCTTTCAGAAATGTGGCATTTTATCACAGATACACCATTTTTATGCCCAGTAGAGCTCCTTTTCTCCCAGAAATAGCACTGCTCTTAGGAAGAGCTCCCATTTTCTAACCAAAATGCTGCTTTACACTCCTCAAGATCACACTTACCCCCATCAAGATGGCAGTGTCACAGAAATACCAGCTTCTGCCCCCAAAATGGGACTTTGGCTCTCCAAAACAAGACATTTTCTCCCAGAAATACCAGGACTCTTAGAAATACCTCACGTTTCATCTCAAGAATACTGCTTTCCACTCCTCAAGATCACACTGACTCCCATCACAATGGCCTTTTCTCCCACATACACCAGCTTTCTCCCAAATACACGACATTTTCTCCCACATACACCCGTTTTCTCCCAAAGATGGGACATATTCTCCCAGAAATGCCAGCTTATTCTTTAACAAACGGCCTTTTTCCCCCAAAATACCAGTCTTTTCCCTCTCTAGCATCTGTTTCCTCACCAATACCTGGCATTTTCTCCCAGAAACACCAGCTTTCTCACAGATACATCACCTTCCCCCCCCCCACATCAGACCTCTTCTCCCAGAAATACCAGGACTCTGCTGAATATTTCCCATTTCCTCCGGAACATACAGCATTACACTCCGCAAGAGGACAGTTTCTTTCAGAAATGTGGCATTTTATCACAGATACACCATTTTTATGCCCAGTAGAGCTCCTTTTCTCCCAGAAATAGCACTGCTCTTAGGAAGAGCTCCCATTTTCTAACCAAAATGCTGCTTTACACTCCTCAAGATCACACTTACCCCCATCAAGATGGCAGTGTCACAGAAATACCAGCTTCTGCCCCCAAAATGGGACTTTGGCTCTCCAAAACAAGACATTTTCTCCCAGAAATACCAGGACTCTTAGAAATACCTCACGTTTCATCTCAAGAATACTGCTTTCCACTCCTCAAGATCACACTGACTCCCATCACAATGGCCTTTTCTCCCACATACACCAGCTTTCTCCCAAATACACGACATTTTCTCCCACATACACCCGTTTTCTCCCAAAGATGGGACATATTCTCCCAGAAATGCCAGCTTATTCTTTAAAAAACGGCCTTTTTTTCCCAAAATACCAGCTTTCTCACAAACACCTGTCATTTTCCAACCAAGTCTGCTACTATCTCCCAGAAACAGCCGGTTTCCGAGAAGTACCTGACGTTTGCTCTCCCAAATACTACTTGACACTCCTCCAGAGGACATTGTCTCCCCTATTTACCACGTTGTCTCCCCAAGAGACCACTTGGCACACCAAAAAGACCACCGTTGCTCTCCAGTACAAGATCTTCTTTCCCACCGGTTCCCACTTTTCTCCCCCAGCTATGTCATTTCCTCCCAGAAATGCCACTTTTCCCTTGGAAATTTCACCTTCTCTTCCAAAAAGAGGAGATTTGCTCCCAGAAATACCCCTTCTCTTACAACTGCCACACGCTTTCTCCCCAAAAAGCCTCCATGACAATGCCAAATGGGACACTTGCAGCCAAGAAGAGGACACCTTCTCTCAGAAAGACCACTTTTCTCCCCAAGAGAGGAGATTTTCTCCCAATTGGATGACATTTGCTGTAAGAAAGACCTGTTTTCTTCCCTCAAGAGGACATTGTCTTTCCCACTGAGGACATTTTCTCCCAGAAGTGCCGCTACTCTGTGAAACACCTCCATTTCCTCCCAAATCTACTCCATGACACGCCTCAGGATGACACTTACTCCCCGATTTGGGGCATTTTCTCCCAGAAATACCACTTCTCTCCCAAAGGGATGGCCTTTTCCCTCTCTAGCATCTGTTTCCTCACCAATACCTGGCATTTTCTCCCAGAAACACCAGCTTTCTCACAGATACATCACCTTCCCCCCCCCACATCAGACCTCTTCTCCCAGAAATACCAGGACTCTGCTGAATATTTCCCATTTCCTCCGGAACATACAGCATTACACTCCGCAAGAGGACAGTTTCTTTCAGAAATGTGGCATTTTATCACAGATACACCATTTTTATGCCCAGTAGAGCTCCTTTTCTCCCAGAAATAGCACTGCTCTTAGGAAGAGCTCCCATTTTCTAACCAAAATGCTGCTTTACACTCCTCAAGATCACACTTACCCCCATCAAGATGGCAGTGTCAGAGAAATACCAGCTTCTGCCCCCAAAATGGGACTTTGGCTCTCCAAAACAAGACATTTTCTCCCAGAAATACCAGGACTCTTAGAAATACCTCACGTTTCATCTCAAGAATACTGCTTTCCACTCCTCAAGATCACACTGACTCCCATCACAATGGCCTTTTCTCCCACATACACCAGCTTTCTCCCAAATACACGACATTTTCTCCCACATACACCCGTTTTCTCCCAAAGATGGGACATATTCTCCCAGAAATGCCAGCTTATTCTTTAAAAAACGGCCTTTTTTCCCCAAAATACCAGCCTTTTCCCTCTCTAGCATCTGTTTCCTCACCAATACCTGGCATTTTCTCCCAGAAACACCAGCTTTCTCACAGATACATCACCTTCCCCCCCCCACATCAGACCTCTTCTCCCAGAAATACCAGGACTCTGCTGAATATTTCCCATTTCCTCCGGAACATACAGCATTACACTCCGCAAGAGGACAGTTTCTTTCAGAAATGTGGCATTTTATCACAGATACACCATTTTTATGCCCAGTAGAGCTCCTTTTCTCCCAGAAATAGCACTGCTCTTAGGAAGAGCTCCCATTTTCTAACCAAAATGCTGCTTTACACTCCTCAAGATCACACTTACCCCCATCAAGATGGCAGTGTCACAGAAATACCAGCTTCTGCCCCCAAAATGGGACTTTGGCTCTCCAAAACAAGACATTTTCTCCCAGAAATACCAGGACTCTTAGAAATACCTCACGTTTCATCTCAAGAATACTGCTTTCCACTCCTCAAGATCACACTGACTCCCATCACAATGGCCTTTTCTCCCACATACACCAGCTTTCTCCCAAATACACGACATTTTCTCCCACATACACCCGTTTTCTCCCAAAGATGGGACATATTCTCCCAGAAATGCCAGCTTATTCTTTAACAAACGGCCTTTTTCCCCCAAAATACCAGTCTTTTCCCTCTCTAGCATCTGTTTCCTCACCAATACCTGGCATTTTCTCCCAGAAACACCAGCTTTCTCACAGATACATCACCTTCCCCCCCCCACATCAGACCTCTTCTCCCAGAAATACCAGGACTCTGCTGAATATTTCCCATTTCCTCCGGAACATACAGCATTACACTCCGCAAGAGGACAGTTTCTTTCAGAAATGTGGCATTTTATCACAGATACACCATTTTTATGCCCAGTAGAGCTCCTTTTCTCCCAGAAATAGCACTGCTCTTAGGAAGAGCTCCCATTTTCTAACCAAAATGCTGCTTTACACTCCTCAAGATCACACTTACCCCCATCAAGATGGCAGTGTCACAGAAATACCAGCTTCTGCCCCCAAAATGGGACTTTGGCTCTCCAAAACAAGACATTTTCTCCCAGAAATACCAGGACTCTTAGAAATACCTCACGTTTCATCTCAAGAATACTGCTTTCCACTCCTCAAGATCACACTGACTCCCATCACAATGGCCTTTTCTCCCACATACACCAGCTTTCTCCCAAATACACGACATTTTCTCCCACATACACCCGTTTTCTCCCAAAGATGGGACATATTCTCCCAGAAATGCCAGCTTATTCTTTAAAAAACGGCCTTTTTTTCCCAAAATACCAGCTTTCTCACAAACACCTGTCATTTTCCAACCAAGTCTGCTACTATCTCCCAGAAACAGCCGGTTTCCGAGAAGTACCTGACGTTTGCTCTCCCAAATACTACTTGACACTCCTCCAGAGGACATTGTCTCCCCTATTTACCACGTTGTCTCCCCAAGAGACCACTTGGCACACCAAAAAGACCACCGTTGCTCTCCAGTACAAGATCTTCTTTCCCACCGGTTCCCACTTTTCTCCCCCAGCTATGTCATTTCCTCCCAGAAATGCCACTTTTCCCTTGGAAATTTCACCTTCTCTTCCAAAAAGAGGAGATTTGCTCCCAGAAATACCCCTTCTCTTACAACTGCCACACGCTTTCTCCCCAAAAAGCCTCCATGACAATGCCAAATGGGACACTTGCAGCCAAGAAGAGGACACCTTCTCTCAGAAAGACCACTTTTCTCCCCAAGAGAGGAGATTTTCTCCCAATTGGATGACATTTGCTGTAAGAAAGACCTGTTTTCTTCCCTCAAGAGGACATTGTCTTTCCCACTGAGGACATTTTCTCCCAGAAGTGCCGCTACTCTGTGAAACACCTCCATTTCCTCCCAAATCTACTCCATGACACGCCTCAGGATGACACTTACTCCCCGATTTGGGGCATTTTCTCCCAGAAATACCACTTCTCTCCCAAAGGGATGGCCTTTTCCCTCTCTAGCATCTGTTTCCTCACCAATACCTGGCATTTTCTCCCAGAAACACCAGCTTTCTCACAGATACATCACCTTCCCCCCCCCACATCAGACCTCTTCTCCCAGAAATACCAGGACTCTGCTGAATATTTCCCATTTCCTCCGGAACATACAGCATTACACTCCGCAAGAGGACAGTTTCTTTCAGAAATGTGGCATTTTATCACAGATACACCATTTTTATGCCCAGTAGAGCTCCTTTTCTCCCAGAAATAGCACTGCTCTTAGGAAGAGCTCCCATTTTCTAACCAAAATGCTGCTTTACACTCCTCAAGATCACACTTACCCCCATCAAGATGGCAGTGTCACAGAAATACCAGCTTCTGCCCCCAAAATGGGACTTTGGCTCTCCAAAACAAGACATTTTCTCCCAGAAATACCAGGACTCTTAGAAATACCTCACGTTTCATCTCAAGAATACTGCTTTCCACTCCTCAAGATCACACTGACTCCCATCACAATGGCCTTTTCTCCCACATACACCAGCTTTCTCCCAAATACACGACATTTTCTCCCACATACACCCGTTTTCTCCCAAAGATGGGACATATTCTCCCAGAAATGCCAGCTTATTCTTTAAAAAACGGCCTTTTTTTCCCCAAAATACCAGCTTTCTCACAAACACCTGTCATTTTCCAACCAAGTCTGCTACTATCTCCCAGAAACAGCCGGTTTCCGAGAAATACCTGACGTTTGCTCTCCCAAATACTACTTGACACTCCTCCAGAGGACATTGTCTCCCCTATTTACCACGTTGTCTCCCCAAGAGACCACTTGGCACACCAAAAAGACCACCGTTGCTCTCCAGTACAAGATCTTCTTTCCCACCGGTTCCCACTTTTCTCCCCCAGCTATGTCATTTCCTCCCAGAAATGCCACTTTTCCCTTGGAAATTTCACCTTCTCTTCCAAAAAGAGGAGATTTGCTCCCAGAAATACCCCTTCTCTTACAACTGCCACACGCTTTCTCCCCAAAAAGCCTCCATGACAATGCCAAATGGGACACTTGCAGCCAAGAAGAGGACACTTTCTCTCAGAAAGACCACTTTTCTCCCCAAGAGAGGAGATTTTCTCCCAATTGGATGACATTTGCTGTAAGAAAGACCTGTTTTCTTCCCTCAAGAGGACATTGTCTTTCCCACTGAGGACATTTTCTCCCAGAAGTGCCGCTACTCTGTGAAACACCTCCATTTCCTCCCAAATCTACTCCATGACACGCCTCAGGATGACACTTACTCCCCGATTTGGGGCATTTTCTCCCAGAAATACCACTTCTCTCCCAAAGGGATGGCCTTTTCCCTCTCTAGCATCTGTTTCCTCACCAATACCTGGCATTTTCTCCCAGAAACACCAGCTTTCTCACAGATACATCACCTTCCCCCCCCCACATCAGACCTCTTCTCCCAGAAATACCAGGACTCTGCTGAATATTTCCCATTTCCTCCGGAACATACAGCATTACACTCCGCAAGAGGACAGTTTCTTTCAGAAATGTGGCATTTTATCACAGATACACCATTTTTATGCCCAGTAGAGCTCCTTTTCTCCCAGAAATAGCACTGCTCTTAGGAAGAGCTCCCATTTTCTAACCAAAATGCTGCTTTACACTCCTCAAGATCACACTTACCCCCATCAAGATGGCAGTGTCACAGAAATACCAGCTTCTGCCCCCAAAATGGGACTTTGGCTCTCCAAAACAAGACATTTTCTCCCAGAAATACCAGGACTCTTAGAAATACCTCACGTTTCATCTCAAGAATACTGCTTTCCACTCCTCAAGATCACACTGACCCCCATCACAATGGCCTTTTCTCCCACATACACCAGCTTTCTCCCAAATACACGACATTTTCTCCCACATACACCCGTTTTCTCCCAAAGATGGGACATATTCTCCCAGAAATGCCAGCTTATTCTTTAAAAAACGGCCTTTTTTCCCCAAAATACCAGCTTTCTCACAAACACCTGTCATTTTCCAACCAAGTCTGCTACTATCTCCCAGAAACAGCCGGTTTCCGAGAAATACCTGACGTTTGCTCTCCCAAATACTACTTGACACTCCTCCAGAGGACATTGTCTCCCCTATTTACCACGTTGTCTCCCCAAGAGACCACTTGGCACACCAAAAAGACCACCGTTGCTCTCCAGTACAAGATCTTCTTTCCCACCGGTTCCCACTTTTCTCCCCCAGCTATGTCATTTCCTCCCAGAAATGCCACTTTTCCCTTGGAAATTTCACCTTCTCTTCCAAAAAGAGGAGATTTGCTCCCAGAAATACCCCTTCTCTTACAACTGCCACACGCTTTCTCCCCAAAAAGCCTCCATGACAATGCCAAATGGGACACTTGCAGCCAAGAAGAGGACACCTTCTCTCAGAAAGACCACTTTTCTCCCCAAGAGAGGAGATTTTCTCCCAATTGGATGACATTTGCTGTAAGAAAGACCTGTTTTCTTCCCTCAAGAGGACATTGTCTTTCCCACTGAGGACATTTTCTCCCAGAAGTGCCGCTACTCTGTGAAACACCTCCATTTCCTCCCAAATCTACTCCATGACACGCCTCAGGATGACACTTACTCCCCGATTTGGGGCATTTTCTCCCAGAAATACCACTTCTCTCCCAAAGGGATGGCCTTTTCCCTCTCTAGCATCTGTTTCCTCACCAATACCTGGCATTTTCTCCCAGAAACACCAGCTTTCTCACAGATACATCACCTTCCCCCCCCCACATCAGACCTCTTCTCCCAGAAATACCAGGACTCTGCTGAATATTTCCCATTTCCTCCGGAACATACAGCATTACACTCCGCAAGAGGACAGTTTCTTTCAGAAATGTGGCATTTTATCACAGATACACCATTTTTATGCCCAGTAGAGCTCCTTTTCTCCCAGAAATAGCACTGCTCTTAGGAAGAGCTCCCATTTTCTAACCAAAATGCTGCTTTACACTCCTCAAGATCACACTTACCCCCATCAAGATGGCAGTGTCAGAGAAATACCAGCTTCTGCCCCCAAAATGGGACTTTGGCTCTCCAAAACAAGACATTTTCTCCCAGAAATGCCAGGACTCTTAGAAATACCTCATGTTTCATCTCAAGAATACTGCTTTCCACTCCTCAAGATCACACTGACTCCCATCACAATGGCCTTTTCTCCCACATACACCAGCTTTCTCCCAAATACACGACATTTTCTCCCACATACACCCGTTTTCTCCCAAAGATGGGACATATTCTCCCAGAAATGCCAGCTTATTCTTTAACAAACGGCCTTTTTTCCCCAAAATACCAGCCTTTTCCCTCTCTAGCATCTGTTTCCTCACCAATACCTGGCATTTTCTCCCAGAAACACCAGCTTTCTCACAGATACATCACCTTCCCCCCCCCACATCAGACCTCTTCTCCCAGAAATACCAGGACTCTGCTGAATATTTCCCATTTCCTCCGGAACATACAGCATTACACTCCGCAAGAGGACAGTTTCTTTCAGAAATGTGGCATTTTATCACAGATACACCATTTTTATGCCCAGTAGAGCTCCTTTTCTCCCAGAAATAGCACTGCTCTTAGGAAGAGCTCCCATTTTCTAACCAAAATGCTGCTTTACACTCCTCAAGATCACACTTACCCCCATCAAGATGGCAGTGTCACAGAAATACCAGCTTCTGCCCCCAAAATGGGACTTTGGCTCTCCAAAACAAGACATTTTCTCCCAGAAATACCAGGACTCTTAGAAATACCTCACGTTTCATCTCAAGAATACTGCTTTCCACTCCTCAAGATCACACTGACTCCCATCACAATGGCCTTTTCTCCCACATACACCAGCTTTCTCCCAAATACACGACATTTTCTCCCACATACACCCGTTTTCTCCCAAAGATGGGACATATTCTCCCAGAAATGCCAGCTTATTCTTTAAAAAACGGCCTTTTTTTCCCAAAAATACCAGCTTTCTCACAAACACCTTTCATTTTCCAACCAAGTCTGCTACTATCTCCCAGAAACAGCCGGTTTCCGAGAAGTACCTGACGTTTGCTCTCCCAAATACTACTTGACACTCCTCCAGAGGACATTGTCTCCCCTATTTACCACGTTGTCTCCCCAAGAGACCACTTGGCACACCAAAAAGACCACCGTTGCTCTCCAGTACAAGATCTTCTTTCCCACCGGTTCCCACTTTTCTCCCCCAGCTATGTCATTTCCTCCCAGAAATGCCACTTTTCCCTTGGAAATTTCACCTTCTCTTCCAAAAAGAGGAGATTTGCTCCCAGAAATACCCCTTCTCTTACAACTGCCACACGCTTTCTCCCCAAAAAGCCTCCATGACAATGCCAAATGGGACACTTGCAGCCAAGAAGAGGACACCTTCTCTCAGAAAGACCACTTTTCTCCCCAAGAGAGGAGATTTTCTCCCAATTGGATGACATTTGCTGTAAGAAAGACCTGTTTTCTTCCCTCAAGAGGACATTGTCTTTCCCACTGAGGACATTTTCTCCCAGAAGTGCCGCTACTCTGTGAAACACCTCCATTTCCTCCCAAATCTACTCCATGACACGCCTCAGGATGACACTTACTCCCCGATTTGGGGCATTTTCTCCCAGAAATACCACTTCTCTCCCAAAGGGATGGCCTTTTCCCTCTCTAGCATCTGTTTCCTCACCAATACCTGGCATTTTCTCCCAGAAACACCAGCTTTCTCACAGATACATCACCTTCCCCCCCCCACATCAGACCTCTTCTCCCAGAAATACCAGGACTCTGCTGAATATTTCCCATTTCCTCCGGAACATACAGCATTACACTCCGCAAGAGGACAGTTTCTTTCAGAAATGTGGCATTTTATCACAGATACACCATTTTTATGCCCAGTAGAGCTCCTTTTCTCCCAGAAATAGCACTGCTCTTAGGAAGAGCTCCCATTTTCTAACCAAAATGCTGCTTTACACTCCTCAAGATCACACTTACCCCCATCAAGATGGCAGTGTCACAGAAATACCAGCTTCTGCCCCCAAAATGGGACTTTGGCTCTCCAAAACAAGACATTTTCTCCCAGAAATGCCAGGACTCTTAGAAATACCTCACGTTTCATCTCTAGAATACTGCTTTCCACTCCTCAAGATCACACTGACTCCCATCACAATGGCCTTTTCTCCCACATACACCAGCTTTCTCCCAAATACACGACATTTTCTCCCACATACACCCGTTTTCTCCCAAAGATGGGACATATTCTCCCAGAAATGCCAGCTTATTCTTTAAAAAACGGCCTTTTTTCCCCAAAATACCAGCCTTTTCCCTCTCTAGCATCTGTTTCCTCACCAATACCTGGCATTTTCTCCCAGAAACACCAGCTTTCTCACAGATACATCACCTTCCCCCCCCCACATCAGACCTCTTCTCCCAGAAATACCAGGACTCTGCTGAATATTTCCCATTTCCTCCGGAACATACAGCATTACACTCCGCAAGAGGACAGTTTCTTTCAGAAATGTGGCATTTTATCACAGATACACCATTTTTATGCCCAGTAGAGCTCCTTTTCTCCCAGAAATAGCACTGCTCTTAGGAAGAGCTCCCATTTTCTAACCAAAATGCTGCTTTACACTCCTCAAGATCACACTTACCCCCATCAAGATGGCAGTGTCACAGAAATACCAGCTTCTGCCCCCAAAATGGGACTTTGGCTCTCCAAAACAAGACATTTTCTCCCAGAAATACCAGGACTCTTAGAAATACCTCACGTTTCATCTCAAGAATACTGCTTTCCACTCCTCAAGATCACACTGACTCCCATCACAATGGCCTTTTCTCCCACATACACCAGCTTTCTCCCAAATACACGACATTTTCTCCCACATACACCCGTTTTCTCCCAAAGATGGGACATATTCTCCCAGAAATGCCAGCTTATTCTTTAAAAAACGGCCTTTTTTCCCCAAAATACCAGCTTTCTCACAAACACCTGTCATTTTCCAACCAAGTCTGCTACTATCTCCCAGAAACAGCCGGTTTCCGAGAAATACCTGACGTTTGCTCTCCCAAATACTACTTGACACTCCTCCAGAGGACATTGTCTCCCCTATTTACCACGTTGTCTCCCCAAGAGACCACTTGGCACACCAAAAAGACCACCGTTGCTCTCCAGTACAAGATCTTCTTTCCCACCGGTTCCCACTTTTCTCCCCCAGCTATGTCATTTCCTCCCAGAAATGCCACTTTTCCCTTGGAAATTTCACCTTCTCTTCCAAAAAGAGGAGATTTGCTCCCAGAAATACCCCTTCTCTTACAACTGCCACACGCTTTCTCCCCAAAAAGCCTCCATGACAATGCCAAATGGGACACTTGCAGCCAAGAAGAGGACACCTTCTCTCAGAAAGACCACTTTTCTCCCCAAGAGAGGAGATTTTCTCCCAATTGGATGACATTTGCTGTAAGAAAGACCTGTTTTCTTCCCTCAAGAGGACATTGTCTTTCCCACTGAGGACATTTTCTCCCAGAAGTGCCGCTACTCTGTGAAACACCTCCATTTCCTCCCAAATCTACTCCATGACACGCCTCAGGATGACACTTACTCCCCGATTTGGGGCATTTTCTCCCAGAAATACCACTTCTCTCCCAAAGGGATGGCCTTTTCCCTCTCTAGCATCTGTTTCCTCACCAATACCTGGCATTTTCTCCCAGAAACACCAGCTTTCTCACAGATACATCACCTTCCCCCCCCCACATCAGACCTCTTCTCCCAGAAATACCAGGACTCTGCTGAATATTTCCCATTTCCTCCGGAACATACAGCATTACACTCCGCAAGAGGACAGTTTCTTTCAGAAATGTGGCATTTTATCACAGATACACCATTTTTATGCCCAGTAGAGCTCCTTTTCTCCCAGAAATAGCACTGCTCTTAGGAAGAGCTCCCATTTTCTAACCAAAATGCTGCTTTACACTCCTCAAGATCACACTTACCCCCATCAAGATGGCAGTGTCACAGAAATACCAGCTTCTGCCCCCAAAATGGGACTTTGGCTCTCCAAAACAAGACATTTTCTCCCAGAAATGCCAGGACTCTTAGAAATACCTCACGTTTCATCTCAAGAATACTGCTTTCCACTCCTCAAGATCACACTGACTCCCATCACAATGGCCTTTTCTCCCACATACACCAGCTTTCTCCCAAATACACGACATTTTCTCCCACATACACCCGTTTTCTCCCAAAGATGGGACATATTCTCCCAGAAATGCCAGCTTATTCTTTAAAAAACGGCCTTTTTTCCCCAAAATACCAGCCTTTTCCCTCTCTAGCATCTGTTTCCTCACCAATACCTGGCATTTTCTCCCAGAAACACCAGCTTTCTCACAGATACATCACCTTCCCCCCCCCACATCAGACCTCTTCTCCCAGAAATACCAGGACTCTGCTGAATATTTCCCATTTCCTCCGGAACATACAGCATTACACTCCGCAAGAGGACAGTTTCTTTCAGAAATGTGGCATTTTATCACAGATACACCATTTTTATGCCCAGTAGAGCTCCTTTTCTCCCAGAAATAGCACTGCTCTTAGGAAGAGCTCCCATTTTCTAACCAAAATGCTGCTTTACACTCCTCAAGATCACACTTACCCCCATCAAGATGGCAGTGTCACAGAAATACCAGCTTCTGCCCCCAAAATGGGACTTTGGCTCTCCAAAACAAGACATTTTCTCCCAGAAATACCAGGACTCTTAGAAATACCTCACGTTTCATCTCAAGAATACTGCTTTCCACTCCTCAAGATCACACTGACTCCCATCACAATGGCCTTTTCTCCCACATACACCAGCTTTCTCCCAAATACACGACATTTTCTCCCACATACACCCGTTTTCTCCCAAAGATGGGACATATTCTCCCAGAAATGCCAGCTTATTCTTTAAAAAACGGCCTTTTTTCCCCAAAATACCAGCTTTCTCACAAACACCTGTCATTTTCCAACCAAGTCTGCTACTATCTCCCAGAAACAGCCGGTTTCCGAGAAATACCTGACGTTTGCTCTCCCAAATACTACTTGACACTCCTCCAGAGGACATTGTCTCCCCTATTTACCACGTTGTCTCCCCAAGAGACCACTTGGCACACCAAAAAGACCACCGTTGCTCTCCAGTACAAGATCTTCTTTCCCACCGGTTCCCACTTTTCTCCCCCAGCTATGTCATTTCCTCCCAGAAATGCCACTTTTCCCTTGGAAATTTCACCTTCTCTTCCAAAAAGAGGAGATTTGCTCCCAGAAATACCCCTTCTCTTACAACTGCCACACGCTTTCTCCCCAAAAAGCCTCCATGACAATGCCAAATGGGACACTTGCAGCCAAGAAGAGGACACCTTCTCTCAGAAAGACCACTTTTCTCCCCAAGAGAGGAGATTTTCTCCCAATTGGATGACATTTGCTGTAAGAAAGACCTGTTTTCTTCCCTCAAGAGGACATTGTCTTTCCCACTGAGGACATTTTCTCCCAGAAGTGCCGCTACTCTGTGAAACACCTCCATTTCCTCCCAAATCTACTCCATGACACGCCTCAGGATGACACTTACTCCCCGATTTGGGGCATTTTCTCCCAGAAATACCACTTCTCTCCCAAAGGGATGGCCTTTTCCCTCTCTAGCATCTGTTTCCTCACCAATACCTGGCATTTTCTCCCAGAAACACCAGCTTTCTCACAGATACATCACCTTCCCCCCCCCACATCAGACCTCTTCTCCCAGAAATACCAGGACTCTGCTGAATATTTCCCATTTCCTCCGGAACATACAGCATTACACTCCGCAAGAGGACAGTTTCTTTCAGAAATGTGGCATTTTATCACAGATACACCATTTTTATGCCCAGTAGAGCTCCTTTTCTCCCAGAAATAGCACTGCTCTTAGGAAGAGCTCCCATTTTCTAACCAAAATGCTGCTTTACACTCCTCAAGATCACACTTACCCCCATCAAGATGGCAGTGTCACAGAAATACCAGCTTCTGCCCCCAAAATGGGACTTTGGCTCTCCAAAACAAGACATTTTCTCCCAGAAATACCAGGACTCTTAGAAATACCTCACGTTTCATCTCAAGAATACTGCTTTCCACTCCTCAAGATCACACTGACTCCCATCACAATGGCCTTTTCTCCCACATACACCAGCTTTCTCCCAAATACACGACATTTTCTCCCACATACACCCGTTTTCTCCCAAAGATGGGACATATTCTCCCAGAAATGCCAGCTTATTCTTTAAAAAACGGCCTTTTTTCCCCAAAATACCAGCCTTTTCCCTCTCTAGCATCTGTTTCCTCACCAATACCTGGCATTTTCTCCCAGAAACACCAGCTTTCTCACAGATACATCACCTTCCCCCCCCACATCAGACCTCTTCTCCCAGAAATACCAGGACTCTGCTGAATATTTCCCATTTCCTCCGGAACATACAGCATTACACTCCGCAAGAGGACAGTTTCTTTCAGAAATGTGGCATTTTATCACAGATACACCATTTTTATGCCCAGTAGAGCTCCTTTTCTCCCAGAAATAGCACTGCTCTTAGGAAGAGCTCCCATTTTCTAACCAAAATGCTGCTTTACACTCCTCAAGATCACACTTACCCCCATCAAGATGGCAGTGTCACAGAAATACCAGCTTCTGCCCCCAAAATGGGACTTTGGCTCTCCAAAACAAGACATTTTCTCCCAGAAATACCAGGACTCTTAGAAATACCTCACGTTTCATCTCAAGAATACTGCTTTCCACTCCTCAAGATCACACTGACTCCCATCACAATGGCCTTTTCTCCCACATACACCAGCTTTCTCCCAAATACACGACATTTTCTCCCACATACACCCGTTTTCTCCCAAAGATGGGACATATTCTCCCAGAAATGCCAGCTTATTCTTTAAAAAACGGCCTTTTTTCCCCAAAATACCAGCCTTTTCCCTCTCTAGCATCTGTTTCCTCACCAATACCTGGCATTTTCTCCCAGAAACACCAGCTTTCTCACAGATACATCACCTTCCCCCCCCCACATCAGACCTCTTCTCCCAGAAATACCAGGACTCTGCTGAATATTTCCCATTTCCTCCGGAACATACAGCATTACACTCCGCAAGAGGACAGTTTCTTTCAGAAATGTGGCATTTTATCACAGATACACCATTTTTATGCCCAGTAGAGCTCCTTTTCTCCCAGAAATAGCACTGCTCTTAGGAAGAGCTCCCATTTTCTAACCAAAATGCTGCTTTACACTCCTCAAGATCACACTTACCCCCATCAAGATGGCAGTGTCACAGAAATACCAGCTTCTGCCCCCAAAATGGGACTTTGGCTCTCCAAAACAAGACATTTTCTCCCAGAAATACCAGGACTCTTAGAAATACCTCACGTTTCATCTCAAGAATACTGCTTTCCACTCCTCAAGATCACACTGACTCCCATCACAATGGCCTTTTCTCCCACATACACCAGCTTTCTCCCAAATACACGACATTTTCTCCCACATACACCCGTTTTCTCCCAAAGATGGGACATATTCTCCCAGAAATGCCAGCTTATTCTTTAAAAAACGGCCTTTTTTCCCCAAAATACCAGCTTTCTCACAAACACCTGTCATTTTCCAACCAAGTCTGCTACTATCTCCCAGAAACAGCCGGTTTCCGAGAAATACCTGACGTTTGCTCTCCCAAATACTACTTGACACTCCTCCAGAGGACATTGTCTCCCCTATTTACCACGTTGTCTCCCCAAGAGACCACTTGGCACACCAAAAAGACCACCGTTGCTCTCCAGTACAAGATCTTCTTTCCCACCGGTTCCCACTTTTCTCCCCCAGCTATGTCATTTCCTCCCAGAAATGCCACTTTTCCCTTGGAAATTTCACCTTCTCTTCCAAAAAGAGGAGATTTGCTCCCAGAAATACCCCTTCTCTTACAACTGCCACACGCTTTCTCCCCAAAAAGCCTCCATGACAATGCCAAATGGGACACTTGCAGCCAAGAAGAGGACACCTTCTCTCAGAAAGACCACTTTTCTCCCCAAGAGAGGAGATTTTCTCCCAATTGGATGACATTTGCTGTAAGAAAGACCTGTTTTCTTCCCTCAAGAGGACATTGTCTTTCCCACTGAGGACATTTTCTCCCAGAAGTGCCGCTACTCTGTGAAACACCTCCATTTCCTCCCAAATCTACTCCATGACACGCCTCAGGATGACACTTACTCCCCGATTTGGGGCATTTTCTCCCAGAAATACCACTTCTCTCCCAAAGGGATGGCCTTTTCCCTCTCTAGCATCTGTTTCCTCACCAATACCTGGCATTTTCTCCCAGAAACACCAGCTTTCTCACAGATACATCACCTTCCCCCCCCCACATCAGACCTCTTCTCCCAGAAATACCAGGACTCTGCTGAATATTTCCCATTTCCTCCGGAACATACAGCATTACACTCCGCAAGAGGACAGTTTCTTTCAGAAATGTGGCATTTTATCACAGATACACCATTTTTATGCCCAGTAGAGCTCCTTTTCTCCCAGAAATAGCACTGCTCTTAGGAAGAGCTCCCATTTTCTAACCAAAATGCTGCTTTACACTCCTCAAGATCACACTTACCCCCATCAAGATGGCAGTGTCAGAGAAATACCAGCTTCTGCCCCCAAAATGGGACTTTGGCTCTCCAAAACAAGACATTTTCTCCCAGAAATGCCAGGACTCTTAGAAATACCTCACGTTTCATCTCAAGAATACTGCTTTCCACTCCTCAAGATCACACTGACTCCCATCACAATGGCCTTTTCTCCCACATACACCAGCTTTCTCCCAAATACACGACATTTTCTCCCACATACACCCGTTTTCTCCCAAAGATGGGACATATTCTCCCAGAAATGCCAGCTTATTCTTTAACAAACGGCCTTTTTTCCCCAAAATACCAGCCTTTTCCCTCTCTAGCATCTGTTTCCTCACCAATACCTGGCATTTTCTCCCAGAAACACCAGCTTTCTCACAGATACATCACCTTCCCCCCCCCACATCAGACCTCTTCTCCCAGAAATACCAGGACTCTGCTGAATATTTCCCATTTCCTCCGGAACATACAGCATTACACTCCGCAAGAGGACAGTTTCTTTCAGAAATGTGGCATTTTATCACAGATACACCATTTTTATGCCCAGTAGAGCTCCTTTTCTCCCAGAAATAGCACTGCTCTTAGGAAGAGCTCCCATTTTCTAACCAAAATGCTGCTTTACACTCCTCAAGATCACACTTACCCCCATCAAGATGGCAGTGTCACAGAAATACCAGCTTCTGCCCCCAAAATGGGACTTTGGCTCTCCAAAACAAGACATTTTCTCCCAGAAATACCAGGACTCTTAGAAATACCTCACGTTTCATCTCAAGAATACTGCTTTCCACTCCTCAAGATCACACTGACTCCCATCACAATGGCCTTTTCTCCCACATACACCAGCTTTCTCCCAAATACACGACATTTTCTCCCACATACACCCGTTTTCTCCCAAAGATGGGACATATTCTCCCAGAAATGCCAGCTTATTCTTTAAAAAACGGCCTTTTTTCCCCAAAATACCAGCTTTCTCACAAACACCTGTCATTTTCCAACCAAGTCTGCTACTATCTCCCAGAAACAGCCGGTTTCCGAGAAATACCTGACGTTTGCTCTCCCAAATACTACTTGACACTCCTCCAGAGGACATTGTCTCCCCTATTTACCACGTTGTCTCCCCAAGAGACCACTTGGCACACCAAAAAGACCACCGTTGCTCTCCAGTACAAGATCTTCTTTCCCACCGGTTCCCACTTTTCTCCCCCAGCTATGTCATTTCCTCCCAGAAATGCCACTTTTCCCTTGGAAATTTCACCTTCTCTTCCAAAAAGAGGAGATTTGCTCCCAGAAATACCCCTTCTCTTACAACTGCCACACGCTTTCTCCCCAAAAAGCCTCCATGACAATGCCAAATGGGACACTTGCAGCCAAGAAGAGGACACCTTCTCTCAGAAAGACCACTTTTCTCCCCAAGAGAGGAGATTTTCTCCCAATTGGATGACATTTGCTGTAAGAAAGACCTGTTTTCTTCCCTCAAGAGGACATTGTCTTTCCCACTGAGGACATTTTCTCCCAGAAGTGCCGCTACTCTGTGAAACACCTCCATTTCCTCCCAAATCTACTCCATGACACGCCTCAGGATGACACTTACTCCCCGATTTGGGGCATTTTCTCCCAGAAATACCACTTCTCTCCCAAAGGGATGGCCTTTTCCCTCTCTAGCATCTGTTTCCTCACCAATACCTGGCATTTTCTCCCAGAAACACCAGCTTTCTCACAGATACATCACCTTCCCCCCCCCACATCAGACCTCTTCTCCCAGAAATACCAGGACTCTGCTGAATATTTCCCATTTCCTCCGGAACATACAGCATTACACTCCGCAAGAGGACAGTTTCTTTCAGAAATGTGGCATTTTATCACAGATACACCATTTTTATGCCCAGTAGAGCTCCTTTTCTCCCAGAAATAGCACTGCTCTTAGGAAGAGCTCCCATTTTCTAACCAAAATGCTGCTTTACACTCCTCAAGATCACACTTACCCCCATCAAGATGGCAGTGTCACAGAAATACCAGCTTCTGCCCCCAAAATGGGACTTTGGCTCTCCAAAACAAGACATTTTCTCCCAGAAATGCCAGGACTCTTAGAAATACCTCACGTTTCATCTCAAGAATACTGCTTTCCACTCCTCAAGATCACACTGACTCCCATCACAATGGCCTTTTCTCCCACATACACCAGCTTTCTCCCAAATACACGACATTTTCTCCCACATACACCCGTTTTCTCCCAAAGATGGGACATATTCTCCCAGAAATGCCAGCTTATTCTTTAAAAAACGGCCTTTTTTCCCCAAAATACCAGCCTTTTCCCTCTCTAGCATCTGTTTCCTCACCAATACCTGGCATTTTCTCCCAGAAACACCAGCTTTCTCACAGATACATCACCTTCCCCCCCCCACATCAGACCTCTTCTCCCAGAAATACCAGGACTCTGCTGAATATTTCCCATTTCCTCCGGAACATACAGCATTACACTCCGCAAGAGGACAGTTTCTTTCAGAAATGTGGCATTTTATCACAGATACACCATTTTTATGCCCAGTAGAGCTCCTTTTCTCCCAGAAATAGCACTGCTCTTAGGAAGAGCTCCCATTTTCTAACCAAAATGCTGCTTTACACTCCTCAAGATCACACTTACCCCCATCAAGATGGCAGTGTCACAGAAATACCAGCTTCTGCCCCCAAAATGGGACTTTGGCTCTCCAAAACAAGACATTTTCTCCCAGAAATACCAGGACTCTTAGAAATACCTCACGTTTCATCTCAAGAATACTGCTTTCCACTCCTCAAGATCACACTGACTCCCATCACAATGGCCTTTTCTCCCACATACACCAGCTTTCTCCCAAATACACGACTTTTTCTCCCACATACACCCGTTTTCTCCCAAAGATGGGACATATTCTCCCAGAAATGCCAGCTTATTCTTTAACAAACGGCCTTTTTTCCCCAAAATACCAGCCTTTTCCCTCTCTAGCATCTGTTTCCTCACCAATACCTGGCATTTTCTCCCAGAAACACCAGCTTTCTCACAGATACATCACCTTCCCCCCCCCACATCAGACCTCTTCTCCCAGAAATACCAGGACTCTGCTGAATATTTCCCATTTCCTCCGGAACATACAGCATTACACTCCGCAAGAGGACAGTTTCTTTCAGAAATGTGGCATTTTATCACAGATACACCATTTTTATGCCCAGTAGAGCTCCTTTTCTCCCAGAAATAGCACTGCTCTTAGGAAGAGCTCCCATTTTCTAACCAAAATGCTGCTTTACACTCCTCAAGATCACACTTACCCCCATCAAGATGGCAGTGTCACAGAAATACCAGCTTCTGCCCCCAAAATGGGACTTTGGCTCTCCAAAACAAGACATTTTCTCCCAGAAATACCAGGACTCTTAGAAATACCTCACGTTTCATCTCAAGAATACTGCTTTCCACTCCTCAAGATCACACTGACTCCCATCACAATGGCCTTTTCTCCCACATACACCAGCTTTCTCCCAAATACACGACATTTTCTCCCACATACACCCGTTTTCTCCCAAAGATGGGACATATTCTCCCAGAAATGCCAGCTTATTCTTTAAAAAACGGCCTTTTTTCCCCAAAATACCAGCTTTCTCACAAACACCTGTCATTTTCCAACCAAGTCTGCTACTATCTCCCAGAAACAGCCGGTTTCCGAGAAATACCTGACGTTTGCTCTCCCAAATACTACTTGACACTCCTCCAGAGGACATTGTCTCCCCTATTTACCACGTTGTCTCCCCAAGAGACCACTTGGCACACCAAAAAGACCACCGTTGCTCTCCAGTACAAGATCTTCTTTCCCACCGGTTCCCACTTTTCTCCCCCAGCTATGTCATTTCCTCCCAGAAATGCCACTTTTCCCTTGGAAATTTCACCTTCTCTTCCAAAAAGAGGAGATTTGCTCCCAGAAATACCCCTTCTCTTACAACTGCCACACGCTTTCTCCCCAAAAAGCCTCCATGACAATGCCAAATGGGACACTTGCAGCCAAGAAGAGGACACCTTCTCTCAGAAAGACCACTTTTCTCCCCAAGAGAGGAGATTTTCTCCCAATTGGATGACATTTGCTGTAAGAAAGACCTGTTTTCTTCCCTCAAGAGGACATTGTCTTTCCCACTGAGGACATTTTCTCCCAGAAGTGCCGCTACTCTGTGAAACACCTCCATTTCCTCCCAAATCTACTCCATGACACGCCTCAGGATGACACTTACTCCCCGATTTGGGGCATTTTCTCCCAGAAATACCACTTCTCTCCCAAAGGGATGGCCTTTTCCCTCTCTAGCATCTGTTTCCTCACCAATACCTGGCATTTTCTCCCAGAAACACCAGCTTTCTCACAGATACATCACCTTCCCCCCCCCACATCAGACCTCTTCTCCCAGAAATACCAGGACTCTGCTGAATATTTCCCATTTCCTCCGGAACATACAGCATTACACTCCGCAAGAGGACAGTTTCTTTCAGAAATGTGGCATTTTATCACAGATACACCATTTTTATGCCCAGTAGAGCTCCTTTTCTCCCAGAAATAGCACTGCTCTTAGGAAGAGCTCCCATTTTCTAACCAAAATGCTGCTTTACACTCCTCAAGATCACACTTACCCCCATCAAGATGGCAGTGTCACAGAAATACCAGCTTCTGCCCCAAAAATGGGACTTTGGCTCTCCAAAACAAGACATTTTCTCCCAGAAATACCAGGACTCTTAGAAATACCTCACGTTTCATCTCAAGAATACTGCTTTCCACTCCTCAAGATCACACTGACTCCCATCACAATGGCCTTTTCTCCCACATACACCAGCTTTCTCCCAAATACACGACATTTTCTCCCACATACACCCGTTTTCTCCCAAAGATGGGACATATTCTCCCAGAAATGCCAGCTTATTCTTTAAAAAACGGCCTTTTTTCCCCAAAATACCAGCCTTTTCCCTCTCTAGCATCTGTTTCCTCACCAATACCTGGCATTTTCTCCCAGAAACACCAGCTTTCTCACAGATACATCACCTTCCCCCCCCCACATCAGACCTCTTCTCCCAGAAATACCAGGACTCTGCTGAATATTTCCCATTTCCTCCGGACCATACAGCATTACACTCCGCAAGAGGACAGTTTCTTTCAGAAATGTGGCATTTTATCACAGATACACCATTTTTATGCCCAGTAGAGCTCCTTTTCTCCCAGAAATAGCACTGCTCTTAGGAAGAGCTCCCATTTTCTAACCAAAATGCTGCTTTACACTCCTCAAGATCACACTTACCCCCATCAAGATGGCAGTGTCACAGAAATACCAGCTTCTGCCCCCAAAATGGGACTTTGGCTCTCCAAAACAAGACATTTTCTCCCAGAAATACCAGGACTCTTAGAAATACCTCACGTTTCATCTCAAGAATACTGCTTTCCACTCCTCAAGATCACACTGACTCCCATCACAATGGCCTTTTCTCCCACATACACCAGCTTTCTCCCAAATACACGACATTTTCTCCCACATACACCCGTTTTCTCCCAAAGATGGGACATATTCTCCCAGAAATGCCAGCTTATTCTTTAAAAAACGGCCTTTTTTCCCCAAAATACCAGCTTTCTCACAAACACCTGTCATTTTCCAACCAAGTCTGCTACTATCTCCCAGAAACAGCCGGTTTCCGAGAAATACCTGACGTTTGCTCTCCCAAATACTACTTGACACTCCTCCAGAGGACATTGTCTCCCCTATTTACCACGTTGTCTCCCCAAGAGACCACTTGGCACACCAAAAAGACCACCGTTGCTCTCCAGTACAAGATCTTCTTTCCCACCGGTTCCCACTTTTCTCCCCCAGCTATGTCATTTCCTCCCAGAAATGCCACTTTTCCCTTGGAAATTTCACCTTCTCTTCCAAAAAGAGGAGATTTGCTCCCAGAAATACCCCTTCTCTTACAACTGCCACACGCTTTCTCCCCAAAAAGCCTCCATGACAATGCCAAATGGGACACTTGCAGCCAAGAAGAGGACACCTTCTCTCAGAAAGACCACTTTTCTCCCCAAGAGAGGAGATTTTCTCCCAATTGGATGACATTTGCTGTAAGAAAGACCTGTTTTCTTCCCTCAAGAGGACATTGTCTTTCCCACTGAGGACATTTTCTCCCAGAAGTGCCGCTACTCTGTGAAACACCTCCATTTCCTCCCAAATCTACTCCATGACACGCCTCAGGATGACACTTACTCCCCGATTTGGGGCATTTTCTCCCAGAAATACCACTTCTCTCCCAAAGGGATGGCCTTTTCCCTCTCTAGCATCTGTTTCCTCACCAATACCTGGCATTTTCTCCCAGAAACACCAGCTTTCTCACAGATACATCACCTTCCCCCCCCACATCAGACCTCTTCTCCCAGAAATACCAGGACTCTGCTGAATATTTCCCATTTCCTCCGGAACATACAGCATTACACTCCGCAAGAGGACAGTTTCTTTCAGAAATGTGGCATTTTATCACAGATACACCATTTTTATGCCCAGTAGAGCTCCTTTTCTCCCAGAAATAGCACTGCTCTTAGGAAGAGCTCCCATTTTCTAACCAAAATGCTGCTTTACACTCCTCAAGATCACACTTACCCCCATCAAGATGGCAGTGTCACAGAAATACCAGCTTCTGCCCCCAAAATGGGACTTTGGCTCTCCAAAACAAGACATTTTCTCCCAGAAATGCCAGGACTCTTAGAAATACCTCACGTTTCATCTCAAGAATACTGCTTTCCACTCCTCAAGATCACACTGACTCCCATCACAATGGCCTTTTCTCCCACATACACCAGCTTTCTCCCAAATACACGACATTTTCTCCCACATACACCCGTTTTCTCCCAAAGATGGGACATATTCTCCCAGAAATGCCAGCTTATTCTTTAAAAAACGGCCTTTTTTCCCCAAAATACCAGCCTTTTCCCTCTCTAGCATCTGTTTCCTCACCAATACCTGGCATTTTCTCCCAGAAACACCAGCTTTCTCACAGATACATCACCTTCCCCCCCCCACATCAGACCTCTTCTCCCAGAAATACCAGGACTCTGCTGAATATTTCCCATTTCCTCCGGAACATACAGCATTACACTCCGCAAGAGGACAGTTTCTTTCAGAAATGTGGCATTTTATCACAGATACACCATTTTTATGCCCAGTAGAGCTCCTTTTCTCCCAGAAATAGCACTGCTCTTAGGAAGAGCTCCCATTTTCTAACCAAAATGCTGCTTTACACTCCTCAAGATCACACTTACCCCCATCAAGATGGCAGTGTCACAGAAATACCAGCTTCTGCCCCCAAAATGGGACTTTGGCTCTCCAAAACAAGACATTTTCTCCCAGAAATACCAGGACTCTTAGAAATACCTCACGTTTCATCTCAAGAATACTGCTTTCCACTCCTCAAGATCACACTGACTCCCATCACAATGGCCTTTTCTCCCACATACACCAGCTTTCTCCCAAATACACGACATTTTCTCCCACATACACCCGTTTTCTCCCAAAGATGGGACATATTCTCCCAGAAATGCCAGCTTATTCTTTAAAAAACGGCCTTTTTTCCCCAAAATACCAGCCTTTTCCCTCTCTAGCATCTGTTTCCTCACCAATACCTGGCATTTTCTCCCAGAAACACCAGCTTTCTCACAGATACATCACCTTCCCCCCCCCACATCAGACCTCTTCTCCCAGAAATACCAGGACTCTGCTGAATATTTCCCATTTCCTCCGGAACATACAGCATTACACTCCGCAAGAGGACAGTTTCTTTCAGAAATGTGGCATTTTATCACAGATACACCATTTTTATGCCCAGTAGAGCTCCTTTTCTCCCAGAAATAGCACTGCTCTTAGGAAGAGCTCCCATTTTCTAACCAAAATGCTGCTTTACACTCCTCAAGATCACACTTACCCCCATCAAGATGGCAGTGTCACAGAAATACCAGCTTCTGCCCCCAAAATGGGACTTTGGCTCTCCAAAACAAGACATTTTCTCCCAGAAATACCAGGACTCTTAGAAATACCTCACGTTTCATCTCAAGAATACTGCTTTCCACTCCTCAAGATCACACTGACTCCCATCACAATGGCCTTTTCTCCCACATACACCAGCTTTCTCCCAAATACACGACATTTTCTCCCACATACACCCGTTTTCTCCCAAAGATGGGACATATTCTCCCAGAAATGCCAGCTTATTCTTTAAAAAACGGCCTTTTTTCCCCAAAATACCAGCTTTCTCACAAACACCTGTCATTTTCCAACCAAGTCTGCTACTATCTCCCAGAAACAGCCGGTTTCCGAGAAATACCTGACGTTTGCTCTCCCAAATACTACTTGACACTCCTCCAGAGGACATTGTCTCCCCTATTTACCACGTTGTCTCCCCAAGAGACCACTTGGCACACCAAAAAGACCACCGTTGCTCTCCAGTACAAGATCTTCTTTCCCACCGGTTCCCACTTTTCTCCCCCAGCTATGTCATTTCCTCCCAGAAATGCCACTTTTCCCTTGGAAATTTCACCTTCTCTTCCAAAAAGAGGAGATTTGCTCCCAGAAATACCCCTTCTCTTACAACTGCCACACGCTTTCTCCCCAAAAAGCCTCCATGACAATGCCAAATGGGACACTTGCAGCCAAGAAGAGGACACCTTCTCTCAGAAAGACCACTTTTCTCCCCAAGAGAGGAGATTTTCTCCCAATTGGATGACATTTGCTGTAAGAAAGACCTGTTTTCTTCCCTCAAGAGGACATTGTCTTTCCCACTGAGGACATTTTCTCCCAGAAGTGCCGCTACTCTGTGAAACACCTCCATTTCCTCCCAAATCTACTCCATGACACGCCTCAGGATGACACTTACTCCCCGATTTGGGGCATTTTCTCCCAGAAATACCACTTCTCTCCCAAAGGGATGGCCTTTTCCCTCTCTAGCATCTGTTTCCTCACCAATACCTGGCATTTTCTCCCAGAAACACCAGCTTTCTCACAGATACATCACCTTCCCCCCCCCACATCAGACCTCTTCTCCCAGAAATACCAGGACTCTGCTGAATATTTCCCATTTCCTCCGGAACATACAGCATTACACTCCGCAAGAGGACAGTTTCTTTCAGAAATGTGGCATTTTATCACAGATACACCATTTTTATGCCCAGTAGAGCTCCTTTTCTCCCAGAAATAGCACTGCTCTTAGGAAGAGCTCCCATTTTCTAACCAAAATGCTGCTTTACACTCCTCAAGATCACACTTACCCCCATCAAGATGGCAGTGTCACAGAAATACCAGCTTCTGCCCCCAAAATGGGACTTTGGCTCTCCAAAACAAGACATTTTCTCCCAGAAATGCCAGGACTCTTAGAAATACCTCACGTTTCATCTCAAGAATACTGCTTTCCACTCCTCAAGATCACACTGACTCCCATCACAATGGCCTTTTCTCCCACATACACCAGCTTTCTCCCAAATACACGACATTTTCTCCCACATACACCCGTTTTCTCCCAAAGATGGGACATATTCTCCCAGAAATGCCAGCTTATTCTTTAAAAAACGGCCTTTTTTCCCCAAAATACCAGCCTTTTCCCTCTCTAGCATCTGTTTCCTCACCAATACCTGGCATTTTCTCCCAGAAACACCAGCTTTCTCACAGATACATCACCTTCCCCCCCCCACATCAGACCTCTTCTCCCAGAAATACCAGGACTCTGCTGAATATTTCCCATTTCCTCCGGAACATACAGCATTACACTCCGCAAGAGGACAGTTTCTTTCAGAAATGTGGCATTTTATCACAGATACACCATTTTTATGCCCAGTAGAGCTCCTTTTCTCCCAGAAATAGCACTGCTCTTAGGAAGAGCTCCCATTTTCTAACCAAAATGCTGCTTTACACTCCTCAAGATCACACTTACCCCCATCAAGATGGCAGTGTCACAGAAATACCAGCTTCTGCCCCCAAAATGGGACTTTGGCTCTCCAAAACAAGACATTTTCTCCCAGAAATACCAGGACTCTTAGAAATACCTCACGTTTCATCTCAAGAATACTGCTTTCCACTCCTCAAGATCACACTGACTCCCATCACAATGGCCTTTTCTCCCACATACACCAGCTTTCTCCCAAATACACGACATTTTCTCCCACATACACCCGTTTTCTCCCAAAGATGGGACATATTCTCCCAGAAATGCCAGCTTATTCTTTAACAAACGGCCTTTTTTCCCCAAAATACCAGCCTTTTCCCTCTCTAGCATCTGTTTCCTCACCAATACCTGGCATTTTCTCCCAGAAACACCAGCTTTCTCACAGATACATCACCTTCCCCCCCCCACATCAGACCTCTTCTCCCAGAAATACCAGGACTCTGCTGAATATTTCCCATTTCCTCCGGAACATACAGCATTACACTCCGCAAGAGGACAGTTTCTTTCAGAAATGTGGCATTTTATCACAGATACACCATTTTTATGCCCAGTAGAGCTCCTTTTCTCCCAGAAATAGCACTGCTCTTAGGAAGAGCTCCCATTTTCTAACCAAAATGCTGCTTTACACTCCTCAAGATCACACTTACCCCCATCAAGATGGCAGTGTCACAGAAATACCAGCTTCTGCCCCCAAAATGGGACTTTGGCTCTCCAAAACAAGACATTTTCTCCCAGAAATACCAGGACTCTTAGAAATACCTCACGTTTCATCTCAAGAATACTGCTTTCCACTCCTCAAGATCACACTGACTCCCATCACAATGGCCTTTTCTCCCACATACACCAGCTTTCTCCCAAATACACGACATTTTCTCCCACATACACCCATTTTCTCCCAAAGATGGGACATATTCTCCCAGAAATGCCAGCTTATTCTTTAACAAACGGCCTTTTTTCCCCAAAATACCAGCCTTTTCCCTCTCTAGCATCTGTTTCCTCACCAATACCTGGCATTTTCTCCCAGAAACACCAGCTTTCTCACAGATACATCACCTTCCCCCCCCCACATCAGACCTCTTCTCCCAGAAATACCAGGACTCTGCTGAATATTTCCCATTTCCTCCGGAACATACAGCATTACACTCCGCAAGAGGACAGTTTCTTTCAGAAATGTGGCATTTTATCACAGATACACCATTTTTATGCCCAGTAGAGCTCCTTTTCTCCCAGAAATAGCACTGCTCTTAGGAAGAGCTCCCATTTTCTAACCAAAATGCTGCTTTACACTCCTCAAGATCACACTTACCCCCATCAAGATGGCAGTGTCACAGAAATACCAGCTTCTGCCCCCAAAATGGGACTTTGGCTCTCCAAAACAAGACATTTTCTCCCAGAAATACCAGGACTCTTAGAAATACCTCACGTTTCATCTCAAGAATACTGCTTTCCACTCCTCAAGATCACACTGACTCCCATCACAATGGCCTTTTCTCCCACATACACCAGCTTTCTCCCAAATACACGACATTTTCTCCCACATACACCCATTTTCTCCCAAAGATGGGACATATTCTCCCAGAAATGCCAGCTTATTCTTTAACAAACGGCCTTTTTTCCCCAAAATACCAGCCTTTTCCCTCTCTAGCATCTGTTTCCTCACCAATACCTGGCATTTTCTCCCAGAAACACCAGCTTTCTCACAGATACATCACCTTCCCCCCCCCACATCAGACCTCTTCTCCCAGAAATACCAGGACTCTGCTGAATATTTCCCATTTCCTCCGGAACATACAGCATTACACTCCGCAAGAGGACAGTTTCTTTCAGAAATGTGGCATTTTATCACAGATACACCATTTTTATGCCCAGTAGAGCTCCTTTTCTCCCAGAAATAGCACTGCTCTTAGGAAGAGCTCCCATTTTCTAACCAAAATGCTGCTTTACACTCCTCAAGATCACACTTACCCCCATCAAGATGGCAGTGTCACAGAAATACCAGCTTCTGCCCCCAAAATGGGACTTTGGCTCTCCAAAACAAGACATTTTCTCCCAGAAATACCAGGACTCTTAGAAATACCTCACGTTTCATCTCAAGAATACTGCTTTCCACTCCTCAAGATCACACTGACTCCCATCACAATGGCCTTTTCTCCCACATACACCAGCTTTCTCCCGAATACACGACATTTTCTCCCACATACACCCGTTTTCTCCCAAAGATGGGACATATTCTCCCAGAAATGCCAGCTTATTCTTTAAAAAACGGCCTTTTTTCCCCAAAATACCAGCTTTCTCACAAACACCTGTCATTTTCCAACCAAGTCTGCTACTATCTCCCAGAAACAGCCGGTTTCCTAGAAGTACCTGACGTTTGCTCTCCCAAATACTACTTGACACTCCTCCAGAGGACATTGTCTCCCCTATTTACCACGTTGTCTCCCCAAGAGACCACTTGGCACACCAAAAAGACCACCGTTGCTCTCCAGTACAAGATCTTCTTTCCCACCGGTTCCCACTTTTCTCCCCCAGCTATGTCATTTCCTCCCAGAAATGCCACTTTTCCCTTGGAAATTTCACCTTCTCTTCCAAAAAGAGGAGATTTGCTCCCAGAAATACCCCTTCTCTTACAACTGCCACACGCTTTCTCCCCAAAAAGCCTCCATGACAATGCCAAATGGGACACTTGCAGCCAAGAAGAGGACACCTTCTCTCAGAAAGACCACTTTTCTCCCCAAGAGAGGAGATTTTCTCCCAATTGGATGACATTTGCTGTAAGAAAGACCTGTTTTCTTCCCTCAAGAGGACATTGTCTTTCCCACTGAGGACATTTTCTCCCAGAAGTGCCGCTACTCTGTGAAACACCTCCATTTCCTCCCAAATCTACTCCATGACACGCCTCAGGATGACACTTACTCCCCGATTTGGGGCATTTTCTCCCAGAAATACCACTTCTCTCCCAAAGGGATGGCCTTTTCCCTCTCTAGCATCTGTTTCCTCACCAATACCTGGCATTTTCTCCCAGAAACACCAGCTTTCTCACAGATACATCACCTTCCCCCCCCACATCAGACCTCTTCTCCCAGAAATACCAGGACTCTGCTGAATATTTCCCATTTCCTCCGGAACATACAGCATTACACTCCGCAAGAGGACAGTTTCTTTCAGAAATGTGGCATTTTATCACAGATACACCATTTTTATGCCCAGTAGAGCTCCTTTTCTCCCAGAAATAGCACTGCTCTTAGGAAGAGCTCCCATTTTCTAACCAAAATGCTGCTTTACACTCCTCAAGATCACACTTACCCCCATCAAGATGGCAGTGTCACAGAAATACCAGCTTCTGCCCCCAAAATGGGACTTTGGCTCTCCAAAACAAGACATTTTCTCCCAGAAATACCAGGACTCTTAGAAATACCTCACGTTTCATCTCAAGAATACTGCTTTCCACTCCTCAAGATCACACTGACTCCCATCACAATGGCCTTTTCTCCCACATACACCAGCTTTCTCCCAAATACACGACATTTTCTCCCACATACACCCGTTTTCTCCCAAAGATGGGACATATTCTCCCAGAAATGCCAGCTTATTCTTTAAAAAACGGCCTTTTTTCCCCAAAATACCAGCCTTTTCCCTCTCTAGCATCTGTTTCCTCACCAATACCTGGCATTTTCTCCCAGAAACACCAGCTTTCTCACAGATACATCACCTTCCCCCCCCCACATCAGACCTCTTCTCCCAGAAATACCAGGACTCTGCTGAATATTTCCCATTTCCTCCGGAACATACAGCATTACACTCCGCAAGAGGACAGTTTCTTTCAGAAATGTGGCATTTTATCACAGATACACCATTTTTATGCCCAGTAGAGCTCCTTTTCTCCCAGAAATAGCACTGCTCTTAGGAAGAGCTCCCATTTTCTAACCAAAATGCTGCTTTACACTCCTCAAGATCACACTTACCCCCATCAAGATGGCAGTGTCACAGAAATACCAGCTTCTGCCCCCAAAATGGGACTTTGGCTCTCCAAAACAAGACATTTTCTCCCAGAAATACCAGGACTCTTAGAAATACCTCACGTTTCATCTCAAGAATACTGCTTTCCACTCCTCAAGATCACACTGACTCCCATCACAATGGCCTTTTCTCCCACATACACCAGCTTTCTCCCAAATACACGACATTTTCTCCCACATACACCCGTTTTCTCCCAAAGATGGGACATATTCTCCCAGAAATGCCAGCTTATTCTTTAAAAAACGGCCTTTTTTCCCCAAAATACCAGCCTTTTCCCTCTCTAGCATCTGTTTCCTCACCAATACCTGGCATTTTCTCCCAGAAACACCAGCTTTCTCACAGATACATCACCTTCCCCCCCCCACATCAGACCTCTTCTCCCAGAAATACCAGGACTCTGCTGAATATTTCCCATTTCCTCCGGAACATACAGCATTACACTCCGCAAGAGGACAGTTTCTTTCAGAAATGTGGCATTTTATCACAGATACACCATTTTTATGCCCAGTAGAGCTCCTTTTCTCCCAGAAATAGCACTGCTCTTAGGAAGAGCTCCCATTTTCTAACCAAAATGCTGCTTTACACTCCTCAAGATCACACTTACCCCCATCAAGATGGCAGTGTCACAGAAATACCAGCTTCTGCCCCCAAAATGGGACTTTGGCTCTCCAAAACAAGACATTTTCTCCCAGAAATACCAGGACTCTTAGAAATACCTCACGTTTCATCTCAAGAATACTGCTTTCCACTCCTCAAGATCACACTGACTCCCATCACAATGGCCTTTTCTCCCACATACACCAGCTTTCTCCCAAATACACGACATTTTCTCCCACATACACCCGTTTTCTCCCAAAGATGGGACATATTCTCCCAGAAATGCCAGCTTATTCTTTAAAAAACGGCCTTTTTTCCCCAAAATACCAGCCTTTTCCCTCTCTAGCATCTGTTTCCTCACCAATACCTGGCATTTTCTCCCAGAAACACCAGCTTTCTCACAGATACATCACCTTCCCCCCCCCACATCAGACCTCTTCTCCCAGAAATACCAGGACTCTGCTGAATATTTCCCATTTCCTCCGGAACATACAGCATTACACTCCGCAAGAGGACAGTTTCTTTCAGAAATGTGGCATTTTATCACAGATACACCATTTTTATGCCCAGTAGAGCTCCTTTTCTCCCAGAAATAGCACTGCTCTTAGGAAGAGCTCCCATTTTCTAACCAAAATGCTGCTTTACACTCCTCAAGATCACACTTACCCCCATCAAGATGGCAGTGTCACAGAAATACCAGCTTCTGCCCCCAAAATGGGACTTTGGCTCTCCAAAACAAGACATTTTCTCCCAGAAATACCAGGACTCTTAGAAATACCTCACGTTTCATCTCAAGAATACTGCTTTCCACTCCTCAAGATCACACTGACTCCCATCACAATGGCCTTTTCTCCCACATACACCAGCTTTCTCCCAAATACACGACATTTTCTCCCACATACACCCGTTTTCTCCCAAAGATGGGACATATTCTCCCAGAAATGCCAGCTTATTCTTTAAAAAACGGCCTTTTTTCCCCAAAATACCAGCCTTTTCCCTCTCTAGCATCTGTTTCCTCACCAATACCTGGCATTTTCTCCCAGAAACACCAGCTTTCTCACAGATACATCACCTTCCCCCCCCCACATCAGACCTCTTCTCCCAGAAATACCAGGACTCTGCTGAATATTTCCCATTTCCTCCGGAACATACAGCATTACACTCCGCAAGAGGACAGTTTCTTTCAGAAATGTGGCATTTTATCACAGATACACCATTTTTATGCCCAGTAGAGCTCCTTTTCTCCCAGAAATAGCACTGCTCTTAGGAAGAGCTCCCATTTTCTAACCAAAATGCTGCTTTACACTCCTCAAGATCACACTTACCCCCATCAAGATGGCAGTGTCACAGAAATACCAGCTTCTGCCCCCAAAATGGGACTTTGGCTCTCCAAAACAAGACATTTTCTCCCAGAAATACCAGGACTCTTAGAAATACCTCACGTTTCATCTCAAGAATACTGCTTTCCACTCCTCAAGATCACACTGACTCCCATCACAATGGCCTTTTCTCCCACATACACCAGCTTTCTCCCAAATACACGACATTTTCTCCCACATACACCCGTTTTCTCCCAAAGATGGGACATATTCTCCCAGAAATGCCAGCTTATTCTTTAAAAAACGGCCTTTTTTCCCCAAAATACCAGCCTTTTCCCTCTCTAGCATCTGTTTCCTCACCAATACCTGGCATTTTCTCCCAGAAACACCAGCTTTCTCACAGATACATCACCTTCCCCCCCCCACATCAGACCTCTTCTCCCAGAAATACCAGGACTCTGCTGAATATTTCCCATTTCCTCCGGAACATACAGCATTACACTCCGCAAGAGGACAGTTTCTTTCAGAAATGTGGCATTTTATCACAGATACACCATTTTTATGCCCAGTAGAGCTCCTTTTCTCCCAGAAATAGCACTGCTCTTAGGAAGAGCTCCCATTTTCTAACCAAAATGCTGCTTTACACTCCTCAAGATCACACTGACTCCCATCACAATGGCCTTTTCTCCCACATACACCAGCTTTCTCCCAAATACACGACATTTTCTCCCACATACACCTGTTTTCTCCCAAAGATGGGACATATTCTCCCAGAAATGCCAGCTTATTCTTTAAAAAACGGCCTTTTTTCCCCAAAATACCAGCCTTTTCCCTCTCTAGCATCTGTTTCCTCACCAATACCTGGCATTTTCTCCCAGAAACACCAGCTTTCTCACAGATACATCACCTTCCCCCCCCCACATCAGACCTCTTCTCCCAGAAATACCAGGACTCTGCTGAATATTTCCCATTTCCTCCGGAACATACAGCATTACACTCCGCAAGAGGACAGTTTCTTTCAGAAATGTGGCATTTTATCACAGATACACCATTTTTATGCCCAGTAGAGCTCCTTTTCTCCCAGAAATAGCACTGCTCTTAGGAAGAGCTCCCATTTTCTAACCAAAATGCTGCTTTACACTCCTCAAGATCAAACTTACCCCCATCAAGATGGCAGTGTCACAGAAATACCAGCTTCTGCCCCCAAAATGGGACTTTGGCTCTCCAAAACAAGACATTTTCTCCCAGAAATACCAGGACTCTTAGAAATACCTCACGTTTCATCTCAAGAATACTGCTTTCCACTCCTCAAGATCACACTGACTCCCATCACAATGGCCTTTTCTCCCACATACACCAGCTTTCTCCCAAATACACGACATTTTCTCCCACATACACCCGTTTTCTCCCAAAGATGGGACATATTCTCCCAGAAATGCCAGCTTATTCTTTAAAAAACGGCCTTTTTTCCCCAAAATACCAGCCTTTTCCCTCTCTAGCATCTGTTTCCTCACCAATACCTGGCATTTTCTCCCAGAAACACCAGCTTTCTCACAGATACATCACCTTCCCCCCCCCACATCAGACCTCTTCTCCCAGAAATACCAGGACTCTGCTGAATATTTCCCATTTCCTCCGGAACATACAGCATTACACTCCGCAAGAGGAAAGTTTCTTTCAGAAATGTGGCATTTTATCACAGATACACCATTTTTATGCCCAGTAGAGCTCCTTTTCTCCCAGAAATAGCACTGCTCTTAGGAAGAGCTCCCATTTTCTAACCAAAATGCTGCTTTACACTCCTCAAGATCACACTTACCCCCATCAAGATGGCAGTGTCACAGAAATACCAGCTTCTGCCTCCAAAATGGGACTTTGGCTCTCCAAAACAAGACATTTTCTCCCAGAAATACCAGGACTCTTAGAAATACCTCACGTTTCATCTCAAGAATACTGCTTTCCACTCCTCAAGATCACACTGACTCCCATCACAATGGCCTTTTCTCCCACATACACCAGCTTTCTCCCAAATACACGACATTTTCTCCCACATACACCCGTTTTCTCCCAAAGATGGGACATATTCTCCCAGAAATGCCAGCTTATTCTTTAAAAAACGGCCTTTTTTCCCCAAAATACCAGCCTTTTCCCTCTCTAGCATCTGTTTCCTCACCAATACCTGGCATTTTCTCCCAGAAACACCAGCTTTCTCACAGATACATCACCTTCCCCCCCCCCACATCAGACCTCTTCTCCCAGAAATACCAGGACTCTGCTGAATATTTCCCATTTCCTCCGGAACATACAGCAATACACTCCGCAAGAGGACAGTTTCTTTCAGAAATGTGGCATTTTATCACAGATACACCATTTTTATGCCCAGTAGAGCTCCTTTTCTCCCAGAAATAGCACTGCTCTTAGGAAGAGCTCCCATTTTCTAACCAAAATGCTGCTTTACACTCCTCAAGATCACACTTACCCCCATCAAGATGGCAGTGTCACAGAAATACCAGCTTCTGCCCCCAAAATGGGACTTTGGCTCTCCAAAACAAGACATTTTCTCCCAGAAATGCCAGGACTCTTAGAAATACCTCACGTTTCATCTCAAGAATACTGCTTTCCACTCCTCAAGATCACACTGACTCCCATCACAATGGCCTTTTCTCCCACATACACCAGCTTTCTCCCAAATACACGACATTTTCTCCCACATACACCCGTTTTCTCCCAAAGATGGGACATATTCTCCCAGAAATGCCAGCTTATTCTTTAAAAAACGGCCTTTTTTCCCCAAAATACCAGCCTTTTCCCTCTCTAGCATCTGTTTCCTCACCAATACCTGGCATTTTCTCCCAGAAACACCAGCTTTCTCACAGATACATCACCTTCCCCCCCCCACATCAGACCTCTTCTCCCAGAAATACCAGGACTCTGCTGAATATTTCCCATTTCCTCCGGAACATACAGCATTACACTCCGCAAGAGGAAAGTTTCTTTCAGAAATGTGGCATTTTATCACAGATACACCATTTTTATGCCCAGTAGAGCTCCTTTTCTCCCAGAAATAGCACTGCTCTTAGGAAGAGCTCCCATTTTCTAACCAAAATGCTGCTTTACACTCCTCAAGATCACACTTACCCCCATCAAGATGGCAGTGTCACAGAAATACCAGCTTCTGCCTCCAAAATGGGACTTTGGCTCTCCAAAACAAGACATTTTCTCCCAGAAATACCAGGACTCTTAGAAATACCTCACGTTTCATCTCAAGAATACTGCTTTCCACTCCTCAAGATCACACTGACTCCCATCACAATGGCCTTTTCTCCCACATACACCAGCTTTCTCCCAAATACACGACATTTTCTCCCACATACACCCGTTTTCTCCCAAAGATGGGACATATTCTCCCAGAAATGCCAGCTTATTCTTTAAAAAACGGCCTTTTTTCCCCAAAATACCAGCCTTTTCCCTCTCTAGCATCTGTTTCCTCACCAATACCTGGCATTTTCTCCCAGAAACACCAGCTTTCTCACAGATACATCACCTTCCCCCCCCCCACATCAGACCTCTTCTCCCAGAAATACCAGGACTCTGCTGAATATTTCCCATTTCCTCCGGAACATACAGCAATACACTCCGCAAGAGGACAGTTTCTTTCAGAAATGTGGCATTTTATCACAGATACACCATTTTTATGCCCAGTAGAGCTCCTTTTCTCCCAGAAATAGCACTGCTCTTAGGAAGAGCTCCCATTTTCTAACCAAAATGCTGCTTTACACTCCTCAAGATCACACTTACCCCCATCAAGATGGCAGTGTCACAGAAATACCAGCTTCTGCCCCCAAAATGGGACTTTGGCTCTCCAAAACAAGACATTTTCTCCCAGAAATACCAGGACTCTTAGAAATACCTCACGTTTCATCTCAAGAATACTGCTTTCCACTCCTCAAGATCACACTGACTCCCATCACAATGGCCTTTTCTCCCACATACACCAGCTTTCTCCCAAATACACGACATTTTCTCCCACATACACCCGTTTTCTCCCAAAGATGGGACATATTCTCCCAGAAATGCCAGCTTATTCTTTAAAAAACGGCCTTTTTTCCCCAAAATACCAGCCTTTTCCCTCTCTAGCATCTGTTTCCTCACCAATACCTGGCATTTTCTCCCAGAAACACCAGCTTTCTCACAGATACATCACCTTCCCCCCCCCCACATCAGACCTCTTCTCCCAGAAATACCAGGACTCTGCTGAATATTTCCCATTTCCTCCGGAACATACAGCATTACACTCCGCAAGAGGACAGTTTCTTTCAGAAATGTGGCATTTTATCACAGATACACCATTTTTATGCCCAGTAGAGCTCCTTTTCTCCCAGAAATAGCACTGCTCTTAGGAAGAGCTCCCATTTTCTAACCAAAATGCTGCTTTACACTCCTCAAGATCACACTTACCCCCATCAAGATGGCAGTGTCACAGAAATACCAGCTTCTGCCCCCAAAATGGGACTTTGGCTCTCCAAAACAAGACATTTTCTCCCAGAAATACCAGGACTCTTAGAAATACCTCACGTTTCATCTCAAGAATACTGCTTTCCACTCCTCAAGATCACACTGACTCCCATCACAATGGCCTTTTCTCCCACATACACCAGCTTTCTCCCAAATACACGACATTTTCTCCCACATACACCTGTTTTCTCCCAAAGATGGGACATATTCTCCCAGAAATGCCAGCTTATTCTTTAACAAACGGCCTTTTTTCCCCAAAATACCAGCCTTTTCCCTCTCTAGCATCTGTTTCCTCACCAATACCTGGCATTTTCTCCCAGAAACACCAGCTTTCTCACAGATACATCACCTTCCCCCCCCCACATCAGACCTCTTCTCCCAGAAATACCAGGACTCTGCTGAATATTTCCCATTTCCTCCGGAACATACAGCATTACACTCCGCAAGAGGACAGTTTCTTTCAGAAATGTGGCATTTTATCACAGATACACCATTTTTATGCCCAGTAGAGCTCCTTTTCTCCCAGAAATAGCACTGCTCTTAGGAAGAGCTCCCATTTTCTAACCAAAATGCTGCTTTACACTCCTCAAGATCACACTTACCCCCATCAAGATGGCAGTGTCACAGAAATACCAGCTTCTGCCCCCAAAATGGGACTTTGGCTCTCCAAAACAAGACATTTTCTCCCAGAAATACCAGGACTCTTAGAAATACCTCACGTTTCATCTCAAGAATACTGCTTTCCACTCCTCAAGATCACACTGACTCCCATCACAATGGCCTTTTCTCCCACATACACCAGCTTTCTCCCAAATACACGACATTTTCTCCCACATACACCCGTTTTCTCCCAAAGATGGGACATATTCTCCCAGAAATGCCAGCTTATTCTTTAAAAAACGGCCTTTTTTCCCCAAAATACAAGCCTTTTCCCTCTCTAGCATCTGTTTCCTCACCAATACCTGGCATTTTCTCCCAGAAACACCAGCTTTCTCACAGATACATCACCTTCCCCCCCCCCACATCAGACCTCTTCTCCCAGAAATACCAGGACTCTGCTGAATATTTCCCATTTCCTCCGGACCATACAGCATTACACTCCGCAAGAGGACAGTTTCTTTCAGAAATGTGGCATTTTATCACAGATACACCATTTTTATGCCCAGTAGAGCTCCTTTTCTCCCAGAAATAGCACTGCTCTTAGGAAGAGCTCCCATTTTCTAACCAAAATGCTGCTTTACACTCCTCAAGATCACACTTACCCCCATCAAGATGGCAGTGTCAGAGAAATACCAGCTTCTGCCCCCAAAATGGGACTTTGGCTCTCCAAAACAAGACATTTTCTCCCAGAAATACCAGGACTCTTAGAAATACCTCACGTTTCATCTCAAGAATACTGCTTTCCACTCCTCAAGATCACACTGACTCCCATCACAATGGCCTTTTCTCCCACATACACCAGCTTTCTCCCAAATACACGACATTTTCTCCCACATACACCCGTTTTCTCCCAAAGATGGGACATATTCTCCCAGAAATGCCAGCTTATTCTTTAAAAAACGGCCTTTTTTCCCCAAAATACCAGCCTTTTCCCTCTCTAGCATCTGTTTCCTCACCAATACCTGGCATTTTCTCCCAGAAACACCAGCTTTCTCACAGATACATCACCTTCCCCCCCCCCACATCAGACCTCTTCTCCCAGAAATACCAGGACTCTGCTGAATATTTCCCATTTCCTCCGGAACATACAGCATTACACTCCGCAAGAGGACAGTTTCTTTCAGAAATGTGGCATTTTATCACAGATACACCATTTTTATGCCCAGTAGAGCTCCTTTTCTCCCAGAAATAGCACTGCTCTTAGGAAGAGCTCCCATTTTCTAACCAAAATGCTGCTTTACACTCCTCAAGATCACACTTACCCCCATCAAGATGGCAGTGTCACAGAAATACCAGCTTCTGCCCCCAAAATGGGACTTTGGCTCTCCAAAACAAGACATTTTCTCCCAGAAATACCAGGACTCTTAGAAATACCTCACGTTTCATCTCAAGAATACTGCTTTCCACTCCTCAAGATCACACTGACTCCCATCACAATGGCCTTTTCTCCCACATACACCAGCTTTCTCCCAAATACACGACATTTTCTCCCACATACACCCGTTTTCTCCCAAAGATGGGACATATTCTCCCAGAAATGCCAGCTTATTCTTTAACAAACGGCCTTTTTTCCCCAAAATACCAGCCTTTTCCCTCTCTAGCATCTGTTTCCTCACCAATACCTGGCATTTTCTCCCAGAAACACCAGCTTTCTCACAGATACATCACCTTCCCCCCCCCACATCAGACCTCTTCTCCCAGAAATACCAGGACTCTGCTGAATATTTCCCATTTCCTCCGGAACATACAGCATTACACTCCGCAAGAGGACAGTTTCTTTCAGAAATGTGGCATTTTATCACAGATACACCATTTTTATGCCCAGTAGAGCTCCTTTTCTCCCAGAAATAGCACTGCTCTTAGGAAGAGCTCCCATTTTCTAACCAAAATGCTGCTTTACACTCCTCAAGATCACACTTACCCCCATCAAGATGGCAGTGTCACAGAAATACCAGCTTCTGCCCCCAAAATGGGACTTTGGCTCTCCAAAACAAGACATTTTCTCCCAGAAATACCAGGACTCTTAGAAATACCTCACGTTTCATCTCAAGAATACTGCTTTCCACTCCTCAAGATCACACTGACTCCCATCACAATGGCCTTTTCTCCCACATACACCAGCTTTCTCCCAAATACACGACATTTTCTCCCACATACACCCGTTTTCTCCCAAAGATGGGACATATTCTCCCAGAAATGCCAGCTTATTCTTTAAAAAACGGCCTTTTTTCCCCAAAATACCAGCCTTTTCCCTCTCTAGCATCTGTTTCCTCACCAATACCTGGCATTTTCTCCCAGAAACACCAGCTTTCTCACAGATACATCACCTTCCCCCCCCCCACATCAGACCTCTTCTCCCAGAAATACCAGGACTCTGCTGAATATTTCCCATTTCCTCCGGAACATACAGCATTACACTCCGCAAGAGGAAAGTTTCTTTCAGAAATGTGGCATTTTATCACAGATACACCATTTTTATGCCCAGTAGAGCTCCTTTTCTCCCAGAAATAGCACTGCTCTTAGGAAGAGCTCCCATTTTCTAACCAAAATGCTGCTTTACACTCCTCAAGATCACACTTACCCCCATCAAGATGGCAGTGTCACAGAAATACCAGCTTCTGCCCCCAAAATGGGACTTTGGCTCTCCAAAACAAGACATTTTCTCCCAGAAATACCAGGACTCTTAGAAATACCTCACGTTTCATCTCAAGAATACTGCTTTCCACTCCTCAAGATCACACTGACTCCCATCACAATGGCCTTTTCTCCCACATACACCAGCTTTCTCCCAAATACACGACATTTTCTCCCACATACACCCGTTTTCTCCCAAAGATGGGACATATTCTCCCAGAAATGCCAGCTTATTCTTTAACAAACGGCCTTTTTTCCCCAAAATACCAGCCTTTTCCCTCTCTAGCATCTGTTTCCTCACCAATACCTGGCATTTTCTCCCAGAAACACCAGCTTTCTCACAGATACATCACCTTCCCCCCCCCACATCAGACCTCTTCTCCCAGAAATACCAGGACTCTGCTGAATATTTCCCATTTCCTCCGGAACATACAGCATTACACTCCGCAAGAGGACAGTTTCTTTCAGAAATGTGGCATTTTATCACAGATACACCATTTTTATGCCCAGTAGAGCTCCTTTTCTCCCAGAAATAGCACTGCTCTTAGGAAGAGCTCCCATTTTCTAACCAAAATGCTGCTTTACACTCCTCAAGATCACACTTACCCCCATCAAGATGGCAGTGTCAGAGAAATACCAGCTTCTGCCCCCGAAATGGGACTTTGGCTCTCCAAAACAAGACATTTTCTCCCAGAAATACCAGGACTCTTAGAAATACCTCACGTTTCATCTCAAGAATACTGCTTTCCACTCCTCAAGATCACACTGACTCCCATCACAATGGCCTTTTCTCCCACATACACCAGCTTTCTCCCAAATACACGACATTTTCTCCCACATACACCCGTTTTCTCCCAAAGATGGGACATATTCTCCCAGAAATGCCAGCTTATTCTTTAACAAACGGCCTTTTTTCCCCAAAATACCAGCCTTTTCCCTCTCTAGCATCTGTTTCTTCACCAATACCTGGCATTTTCTCCCAGAAACACCAGCTTTCTCACAGATACATCACCTTCCCCCCCCCACATCAGACCTCTTCTCCCAGAAATACCAGGACTCTGCTGAATATTTCCCATTTCCTCCGGAACATACAGCATTACACTCCGCAAGAGGACAGTTTCTTTCAGAAATGTGGCATTTTATCACAGATACACCATTTTTATGCCCAGTAGAGCTCCTTTTCTCCCAGAAATAGCACTGCTCTTAGGAAGAGCTCCCATTTTCTAACCAAAATGCTGCTTTACACTCCTCAAGATCACACTTACCCCCATCAAGATGGCAGTGTCACAGAAATACCAGCTTCTGCCCCCAAAATGGGACTTTGGCTCTCCAAAACAAGACATTTTCTCCCAGAAATACCAGGACTCTTAGAAATACCTCACGTTTCATCTCAAGAATACTGCTTTCCACTCCTCAAGATCACACTGACTCCCATCACAATGGCCTTTTCTCCCACATACACCAGCTTTCTCCCAAATACACGACATTTTCTCCCACATACACCCGTTTTCTCCCAAAGATGGGACATATTCTCCCAGAAATGCCAGCTTATTCTTTAACAAACGGCCTTTTTTCCCCAAAATACCAGCCTTTTCCCTCTCTAGCATCTGTTTCCTCACCAATACCTGGCATTTTCTCCCAGAAACACCAGCTTTCTCACAGATACATCACCTTCCCCCCCCCACATCAGACCTCTTCTCCCAGAAATACCAGGACTCTGCTGAATATTTCCCATTTCCTCCGGAACATACAGCATTACACTCCGCAAGAGGACAGTTTCTTTCAGAAATGTGGCATTTTATCACAGATACACCATTTTTATGCCCAGTAGAGCTCCTTTTCTCCCAGAAATAGCACTGCTCTTAGGAAGAGCTCCCATTTTCTAACCAAAATGCTGCTTTACACTCCTCAAGATCACACTTACCCCCATCAAGATGGCAGTGTCACAGAAATACCAGCTTCTGCCCCCGAAATGGGACTTTGGCTCTCCAAAACAAGACATTTTCTCCCAGAAATACCAGGACTCTTAGAAATACCTCACGTTTCATCTCAAGAATACTGCTTTCCACTCCTCAAGATCACACTGACTCCCATCACAATGGCCTTTTCTCCCACATACACCAGCTTTCTCCCAAATACACGACATTTTCTCCCACATACACCCGTTTTCTCCCAAAGATGGGACATATTCTCCCAGAAATGCCAGCTTATTCTTTAAAAAACGGCCTTTTTTCCCCAAAATACCAGCCTTTTCCCTCTCTAGCATCTGTTTCCTCACCAATACCTGGCATTTTCTCCCAGAAACACCAGCTTTCTCACAGATACATCACCTTCCCCCCCCCCACATCAGACCTCTTCTCCCAGAAATACCAGGACTCTGCTGAATATTTCCCATTTCCTCCGGAACATACAGCATTACACTCCGCAAGAGGACAGTTTCTTTCAGAAATGTGGCATTTTATCACAGATACACCATTTTTATGCCCAGTAGAGCTCCTTTTCTCCCAGAAATAGCACTGCTCTTAGGAAGAGCTCCCATTTTCTAACCAAAATGCTGCTTTACACTCCTCAAGATCACACTTACCCCCATCAAGATGGCAGTGTCACAGAAATACCAGCTTCTGCCCCCAAAATGGGACTTTGGCTCTCCAAAACAAGACATTTTCTCCCAGAAATACCAGGACTCTTAGAAATACCTCACGTTTCATCTCAAGAATACTGCTTTCCACTCCTCAAGATCACACTGACTCCCATCACAATGGCCTTTTCTCCCACATACACCAGCTTTCTCCCAAATACACGACATTTTCTCCCACATACACCCGTTTTCTCCCAAAGATGGGACATATTCTCCCAGAAATGCCAGCTTATTCTTTAACAAACGGCCTTTTTTCCCCAAAATACCAGCCTTTTCCCTCTCTAGCATCTGTTTCCTCACCAATACCTGGCATTTTCTCCCAGAAACACCAGCTTTCTCACAGATACATCACCTTCCCCCCCCCACATCAGACCTCTTCTCCCAGAAATACCAGGACTCTGCTGAATATTTCCCATTTCCTCCGGACCATACAGCATTACACTCCGCAAGAGGACAGTTTCTTTCAGAAATGTGGCATTTTATCACAGATACACCATTTTTATGCCCAGTAGAGCTCCTTTTCTCCCAGAAATAGCACTGCTCTTAGGAAGAGCTCCCATTTTCTAACCAAAATGCTGCTTTACACTCCTCAAGATCACACTTACCCCCATCAAGATGGCAGTGTCACAGAAATACCAGCTTCTGCCCCCAAAATGGGACTTTGGCTCTCCAAAACAAGACATTTTCTCCCAGAAATACCAGGACTCTTAGAAATACCTCACGTTTCATCTCAAGAATACTGCTTTCCACTCCTCAAGATCACACTGACTCCCATCACAATGGCCTTTTCTCCCACATACACCAGCTTTCTCCCAAATACACGACATTTTCTCCCACATACACCCGTTTTCTCCCAAAGATGGGACATATTCTCCCAGAAATGCCAGCTTATTCTTTAACAAACGGCCTTTTTTCCCCAAAATACCAGCCTTTTCCCTCTCTAGCATCTGTTTCCTCACCAATACCTGGCATTTTCTCCCAGAAACACCAGCTTTCTCACAGATACATCACCTTCCCCCCCCCACATCAGACCTCTTCTCCCAGAAATACCAGGACTCTGCTGAATATTTCCCATTTCCTCCGGAACATACAGCATTACACTCCGCAAGAGGACAGTTTCTTTCAGAAATGTGGCATTTTATCACAGATACACCATTTTTATGCCCAGTAGAGCTCCTTTTCTCCCAGAAATAGCACTGCTCTTAGGAAGAGCTCCCATTTTCTAACCAAAATGCTGCTTTACACTCCTCAAGATCACACTTACCCCCATCAAGATGGCAGTGTCACAGAAATACCAGCTTCTGCCCCCGAAATGGGACTTTGGCTCTCCAAAACAAGACATTTTCTCCCAGAAATACCAGGACTCTTAGAAATACCTCACGTTTCATCTCAAGAATACTGCTTTCCACTCCTCAAGATCACACTGACTCCCATCACAATGGCCTTTTCTCCCACATACACCAGCTTTCTCCCAAATACACGACATTTTCTCCCACATACACCCGTTTTCTCCCAAAGATGGGACATATTCTCCCAGAAATGCCAGCTTATTCTTTAAAAAACGGCCTTTTTTCCCCAAAATACCAGCCTTTTCCCTCTCTAGCATCTGTTTCCTCACCAATACCTGGCATTTTCTCCCAGAAACACCAGCTTTCTCACAGATACATCACCTTCCCCCCCCCCACATCACACCTCTTCTCCCAGAAATACCAGGACTCTGCTGAATATTTCCCATTTCCTCCGGAACATACAGCATTACACTCCGCAAGAGGACAGTTTCTTTCAGAAATGTGGCATTTTATCACAGATACACCATTTTTATGCCCAGTAGAGCTCCTTTTCTCCCAGAAATAGCACTGCTCTTAGGAAGAGCTCCCATTTTCTAACCAAAATGCTGCTTTACACTCCTCAAGATCACACTTACCCCCATCAAGATGGCAGTGTCACAGAAATACCAGCTTCTGCCCCCAAAATGGGACTTTGGCTCTCCAAAACAAGACATTTTCTCCCAGAAATACCAGGACTCTTAGAAATACCTCACGTTTCATCTCAAGAATACTGCTTTCCACTCCTCAAGATCACACTGACTCCCATCACAATGGCCTTTTCTCCCACATACACCAGCTTTCTCCCAAATACACGACATTTTCTCCCACATACACCCGTTTTCTCCCAAAGATGGGACATATTCTCCCAGAAATGCCAGCTTATTCTTTAACAAACGGCCTTTTTTCCCCAAAATACCAGCCTTTTCCCTCTCTAGCATCTGTTTCCTCACCAATACCTGGCATTTTCTCCCAGAAACACCAGCTTTCTCACAGATACATCACCTTCCCCCCCCCACATCAGACCTCTTCTCCCAGAAATACCAGGACTCTGCTGAATATTTCCCATTTCCTCCGGACCATACAGCATTACACTCCGCAAGAGGACAGTTTCTTTCAGAAATGTGGCATTTTATCACAGATACACCATTTTTATGCCCAGTAGAGCTCCTTTTCTCCCAGAAATAGCACTGCTCTTAGGAAGAGCTCCCATTTTCTAACCAAAATGCTGCTTTACACTCCTCAAGATCACACTTACCCCCATCAAGATGGCAGTGTCACAGAAATACCAGCTTCTGCCCCCAAAATGGGACTTTGGCTCTCCAAAACAAGACATTTTCTCCCAGAAATACCAGGACTCTTAGAAATACCTCACGTTTCATCTCAAGAATACTGCTTTCCACTCCTCAAGATCACACTGACTCCCATCACAATGGCCTTTTCTCCCACATACACCAGCTTTCTCCCAAATACACGACATTTTCTCCCACATACACCCGTTTTCTCCCAAAGATGGGACATATTCTCCCAGAAATGCCAGCTTATTCTTTAACAAACGGCCTTTTTTCCCCAAAATACCAGCCTTTTCCCTCTCTAGCATCTGTTTCCTCACCAATACCTGGCATTTTCTCCCAGAAACACCAGCTTTCTCACAGATACATCACCTTCCCCCCCCCACATCAGACCTCTTCTCCCAGAAATACCAGGACTCTGCTGAATATTTCCCATTTCCTCCGGAACATACAGCATTACACTCCGCAAGAGGACAGTTTCTTTCAGAAATGTGGCATTTTATCACAGATACACCATTTTTATGCCCAGTAGAGCTCCTTTTCTCCCAGAAATAGCACTGCTCTTAGGAAGAGCTCCCATTTTCTAACCAAAATGCTGCTTTACACTCCTCAAGATCACACTTACCCCCATCAAGATGGCAGTGTCACAGAAATACCAGCTTCTGCCCCCGAAATGGGACTTTGGCTCTCCAAAACAAGACATTTTCTCCCAGAAATACCAGGACTCTTAGAAATACCTCACGTTTCATCTCAAGAATACTGCTTTCCACTCCTCAAGATCACACTGACTCCCATCACAATGGCCTTTTCTCCCACATACACCAGCTTTCTCCCAAATACACGACATTTTCTCCCACATACACCCGTTTTCTCCCAAAGATGGGACATATTCTCCCAGAAATGCCAGCTTATTCTTTAAAAAACGGCCTTTTTTCCCCAAAATACCAGCCTTTTCCCTCTCTAGCATCTGTTTCCTCACCAATACCTGGCATTTTCTCCCAGAAACACCAGCTTTCTCACAGATACATCACCTTCCCCCCCCCCACATCACACCTCTTCTCCCAGAAATACCAGGACTCTGCTGAATATTTCCCATTTCCTCCGGAACATACAGCATTACACTCCGCAAGAGGACAGTTTCTTTCAGAAATGTGGCATTTTATCACAGATACACCATTTTTATGCCCAGTAGAGCTCCTTTTCTCCCAGAAATAGCACTGCTCTTAGGAAGAGCTCCCATTTTCTAACCAAAATGCTGCTTTACACTCCTCAAGATCACACTTACCCCCATCAAGATGGCAGTGTCACAGAAATACCAGCTTCTGCCCCCAAAATGGGACTTTGGCTCTCCAAAACAAGACATTTTCTCCCAGAAATACCAGGACTCTTAGAAATACCTCACGTTTCATCTCAAGAATACTGCTTTCCACTCCTCAAGATCACACTGACTCCCATCACAATGGCCTTTTCTCCCACATACACCAGCTTTCTCCCAAATACACGACATTTTCTCCCACATACACCCGTTTTCTCCCAAAGATGGGACATATTCTCCCAGAAATGCCAGCTTATTCTTTAACAAACGGCCTTTTTTCCCCAAAATACCAGCCTTTTCCCTCTCTAGCATCTGTTTCCTCACCAATACCTGGCATTTTCTCCCAGAAACACCAGCTTTCTCACAGATACATCACCTTCCCCCCCCCACATCAGACCTCTTCTCCCAGAAATACCAGGACTCTGCTGAATATTTCCCATTTCCTCCGGAACATACAGCATTACACTCCGCAAGAGGACAGTTTCTTTCAGAAATGTGGCATTTTATCACAGATACACCATTTTTATGCCCAGTAGAGCTCCTTTTCTCCCAGAAATAGCACTGCTCTTAGGAAGAGCTCCCATTTTCTAACCAAAATGCTGCTTTACACTCCTCAAGATCACACTTACCCCCATCAAGATGGCAGTGTCACAGAAATACCAGCTTCTGCCCCCAAAATGGGACTTTGGCTCTCCAAAACAAGACATTTTCTCCCAGAAATACCAGGACTCTTAGAAATACCTCACGTTTCATCTCAAGAATACTGCTTTCCACTCCTCAAGATCACACTGACTCCCATCACAATGGCCTTTTCTCCCACATACACCAGCTTTCTCCCAAATACACGACATTTTCTCCCACATACACCCGTTTTCTCCCAAAGATGGGACATATTCTCCCAGAAATGCCAGCTTATTCTTTAAAAAACGGCCTTTTTTCCCCAAAATACCAGCCTTTTCCCTCTCTAGCATCTGTTTCCTCACCAATACCTGGCATTTTCTCCCAGAAACACCAGCTTTCTCACAGATACATCACCTTCCCCCCCCCACATCAGACCTCTTCTCCCAGAAATACCAGGACTCTGCTGAATATTTCCCATTTCCTCCGGAACATACAGCATTACACTCCGCAAGAGGACAGTTTCTTTCAGAAATGTGGCATTTTATCACAGATACACCATTTTTATGCCCAGTAGAGCTCCTTTTCTCCCAGAAATAGCACTGCTCTTAGGAAGAGCTCCCATTTTCTAACCAAAATGCTGCTTTACACTCCTCAAGATCACACTTACCCCCATCAAGATGGCAGTGTCACAGAAATACCAGCTTCTGCCCCCAAAATGGGACTTCGGCTCTCCAAAACAAGACATTTTCTCCCAGAAATACCAGGACTCTTAGAAATACCTCACGTTTCATCTCAAGAATACTGCTTTCCACTCCTCAAGATCACACTGACTCCCATCACAATGGCCTTTTCTCCCACATACACCAGCTTTCTCCCAAATACACGACATTTTCTCCCACATACACCCGTTTTCTCCCAAAGATGGGACATATTCTCCCAGAAATGCCAGCTTATTCTTTAACAAACGGCCTTTTTTCCCCAAAATACCAGCCTTTTCCCTCTCTAGCATCTGTTTCCTCACCAATACCTGGCATTTTCTCCCAGAAACACCAGCTTTCTCACAGATACATCACCTTCCCCCCCCCACATCAGACCTCTTCTCCCAGAAATACCAGGACTCTGCTGAATATTTCCCATTTCCTCCGGAACATACAGCATTACACTCCGCAAGAGGACAGTTTCTTTCAGAAATGTGGCATTTTATCACAGATACACCATTTTTATGCCCAGTAGAGCTCCTTTTCTCCCAGAAATAGCACTGCTCTTAGGAAGAGCTCCCATTTTCTAACCAAAATGCTGCTTTACACTCCTCAAGATCACACTTACCCCCATCAAGATGGCAGTGTCACAGAAATACCAGCTTCTGCCCCCAAAATGGGACTTTGGCTCTCCAAAACAAGACATTTTCTCCCAGAAATACCAGGACTCTTAGAAATACCTCACGTTTCATCTCAAGAATACTGCTTTCCACTCCTCAAGATCACACTGACTCCCATCACAATGGCCTTTTCTCCCACATACACCAGCTTTCTCCCAAATACACGACATTTTCTCCCACATACACCCGTTTTCTCCCAAAGATGGGACATATTCTCCCAGAAATGCCAGCTTATTCTTTAAAAAACGGCCTTTTTTCCCCAAAATACCAGCCTTTTCCCTCTCTAGCATCTGTTTCCTCACCAATACCTGGCATTTTCTCCCAGAAACACCAGCTTTCTCACAGATACATCACCTTCCCCCCCCCCACATCAGACCTCTTCTCCCAGAAATACCAGGACTCTGCTGAATATTTCCCATTTCCTCCGGAACATACAGCATTACACTCCGCAAGAGGACAGTTTCTTTCAGAAATGTGGCATTTTATCACAGATACACCATTTTTATGCCCAGTAGAGCTCCTTTTCTCCCAGAAATAGCACTGCTCTTAGGAAGAGCTCCCATTTTCTAACCAAAATGCTGCTTTACACTCCTCAAGATCACACTTACCCCCATCAAGATGGCAGTGTCACAGAAATACCAGCTTCTGCCCCCAAAATGGGACTTTGGCTCTCCAAAACAAGACATTTTCTCCCAGAAATACCAGGACTCTTAGAAATACCTCACGTTTCATCTCAAGAATACTGCTTTCCACTCCTCAAGATCACACTGACTCCCATCACAATGGCCTTTTCTCCCACATACACCAGCTTTCTCCCAAATACACGACATTTTCTCCCACATACACCCGTTTTCTCCCAAAGATGGGACATATTCTCCCAGAAATGCCAGCTTATTCTTTAACAAACGGCCTTTTTTCCCCAAAATACCAGCCTTTTCCCTCTCTAGCATCTGTTTCCTCACCAATACCTGGCATTTTCTCCCAGAAACACCAGCTTTCTCACAGATACATCACCTTCCCCCCCCCACATCAGACCTCTTCTCCCAGAAATACCAGGACTCTGCTGAATATTTCCCATTTCCTCCGGAACATACAGCATTACACTCCGCAAGAGGACAGTTTCTTTCAGAAATGTGGCATTTTATCACAGATACACCATTTTTATGCCCAGTAGAGCTCCTTTTCTCCCAGAAATAGCACTGCTCTTAGGAAGAGCTCCCATTTTCTAACCAAAATGCTGCTTTACACTCCTCAAGATCACACTTACCCCCATCAAGATGGCAGTGTCACAGAAATACCAGCTTCTGCCCCCAAAATGGGACTTTGGCTCTCCAAAACAAGACATTTTCTCCCAGAAATACCAGGACTCTTAGAAATACCTCACGTTTCATCTCAAGAATACTGCTTTCCACTCCTCAAGATCACACTGACTCCCATCACAATGGCCTTTTCTCCCACATACACCAGCTTTCTCCCAAATACACGACATTTTCTCCCACATACACCCGTTTTCTCCCAAAGATGGGACATATTCTCCCAGAAATGCCAGCTTATTCTTTAACAAACGGCCTTTTTTCCCCAAAATACCAGCCTTTTCCCTCTCTAGCATCTGTTTCCTCACCAATACCTGGCATTTTCTCCCAGAAACACCAGCTTTCTCACAGATACATCACCTTCCCCCCCCCACATCAGACCTCTTCTCCCAGAAATACCAGGACTCTGCTGAATATTTCCCATTTCCTCCGGAACATACAGCATTACACTCCGCAAGAGGACAGTTTCTTTCAGAAATGTGGCATTTTATCACAGATACACCATTTTTATGCCCAGTAGAGCTCCTTTTCTCCCAGAAATAGCACTGCTCTTAGGAAGAGCTCCCATTTTCTAACCAAAATGCTGCTTTACACTCCTCAAGATCACACTTACCCCCATCAAGATGGCAGTGTCACAGAAATACCAGCTTCTGCCCCCAAAATGGGACTTTGGCTCTCCAAAACAAGACATTTTCTCCCAGAAATACCAGGACTCTTAGAAATACCTCACGTTTCATCTCAAGAATACTGCTTTACACTCCTCAAGATCACACTGACTCCCATCACAATGGCCTTTTCTCCCACATACACCAGCTTTCCCCCAAATACACGACATTTTCTCCCACATACACCCGTTTTCTCCCAAAGATGGGACATATTCTCCCAGAAATGCCAGCTTATTCTTTAAAAAACGGCCTTTTTTCCCCAAAATACCAGCCTTTTCCCTCTCTAGCATCTGTTTCCTCACCAATACCTGGCATTTTCTCCCAGAAACACCAGCTTTCTCACAGATACATTACCTTCCCCCCCCCACATCAGACCTCTTCTCCCAGAAATACCAGGACTCTGCTGAATATTTCCCATTTCCTCCGGACCATACAGCATTACACTCCGCAAGAGGACAGTTTCTTTCAGAAATGTGGCATTTTATCACAGATACACCATTTTTATGCCCAGTAGAGCTCCTTTTCTCCCAGAAATAGCACTGCTCTTAGGAAGAGCTCCCATTTTCTAACCAAAATGCTGCTTTACACTCCTCAAGATCACACTTACCCCCATCAAGATGGCAGTGTCACAGAAATACCAGCTTCTGCCCCCAAAATGGGACTTTGGCTCTCCAAAACAAGACATTTTCTCCCAGAAATACCAGGACTCTTAGAAATACCTCACGTTTCATCTCAAGAATACTGCTTTCCACTCCTCAAGATCACACTGACTCCCATCACAATGGCCTTTTCTCCCACATACACCAGCTTTCTCCCAAATACACGACATTTTCTCCCACATACACCCGTTTTCTCCCAAAGATGGGACATATTCTCCCAGAAATGCCAGCTTATTCTTTAACAAACGGCCTTTTTTCCCCAAAATACCAGCCTTTTCCCTCTCTAGCATCTGTTTCCTCACCAATACCTGGCATTTTCTCCCAGAAACACCAGCTTTCTCACAGATACATCACCTTCCCCCCCCCACATCAGACCTCTTCTCCCAGAAATACCAGGACTCTGCTGAATATTTCCCATTTCCTCCGGAACATACAGCATTACACTCCGCAAGAGGACAGTTTCTTTCAGAAATGTGGCATTTTATCACAGATACACCATTTTTATGCCCAGTAGAGCTCCTTTTCTCCCAGAAATAGCACTGCTCTTAGGAAGAGCTCCCATTTTCTAACCAAAATGCTGCTTTACACTCCTCAAGATCACACTTACCCCCATCAAGATGGCAGTGTCACAGAAATACCAGCTTCTGCCCCCAAAATGGGACTTTGGCTCTCCAAAACAAGACATTTTCTCCCAGAAATACCAGGACTCTTAGAAATACCTCACGTTTCATCTCAAGAATACTGCTTTCCACTCCTCAAGATCACACTGACTCCCATCACAATGGCCTTTTCTCCCACATACACCAGCTTTCTCCCAAATACACGACATTTTCTCCCACATACACCCGTTTTCTCCCAAAGATGGGACATATTCTCCCAGAAATGCCAGCTTATTCTTTAACAAACGGCCTTTTTTCCCCAAAATACCAGCCTTTTCCCTCTCTAGCATCTGTTTCCTCACCAATACCTGGCATTTTCTCCCAGAAACACCAGCTTTCTCACAGATACATCACCTTCCCCCCCACATCAGACCTCTTCTCCCAGAAATACCAGGACTCTGCTGAATATTTCCCATTTCCTCCGGAACATACAGCATTACACTCCGCAAGAGGACAGTTTCTTTCAGAAATGTGGCATTTTATCACAGATACACCATTTTTATGCCCAGTAGAGCTCCTTTTCTCCCAGAAATAGCACTGCTCTTAGGAAGAGCTCCCATTTTCTAACCAAAATGCTGCTTTACACTCCTCAAGATCACACTTACCCCCATCAAGATGGCAGTGTCACAGAAATACCAGCTTCTGCCCCCGAAATGGGACTTTGGCTCTCCAAAACAAGACATTTTCTCCCAGAAATACCAGGACTCTTAGAAATACCTCACGTTTCATCTCAAGAATACTGCTTTCCACTCCTCAAGATCACACTGACTCCCATCACAATGGCCTTTTCTCCCACATACACCAGCTTTCTCCCAAATACACGACATTTTCTCCCACATACACCCGTTTTCTCCCAAAGATGGGACATATTCTCCCAGAAATGCCAGCTTATTCTTTAACAAACGGCCTTTTTTCCCCAAAATACCAGCCTTTTCCCTCTCTAGCATCTGTTTCCTCACCAATACCTGGCATTTTCTCCCAGAAACACCAGCTTTCTCACAGATACATCACCTTCCCCCCCCCCACATCAGACCTCTTCTCCCAGAAATACCAGGACTCTGCTGAATATTTCCCATTTCCTCCGGAACATACAGCATTACACTCCGCAAGAGGACAGTTTCTTTCAGAAATGTGGCATTTTATCACAGATACACCATTTTTATGCCCAGTAGAGCTCCTTTTCTCCCAGAAATAGCACTGCTCTTAGGAAGAGCTCCCATTTTCTAACCAAAATGCTGCTTTACACTCCTCAAGATCACACTTACCCCCATCAAGATGGCAGTGTCACAGAAATACCAGCTTCTGCCCCCAAAATGGGACTTTGGCTCTCCAAAACAAGACATTTTCTCCCAGAAATACCAGGACTCTTAGAAATACCTCACGTTTCATCTCAAGAATACTGCTTTCCACTCCTCAAGATCACACTGACTCCCATCACAATGGCCTTTTCTCCCACATACACCAGCTTTCTCCCAAATACACGACATTTTCTCCCACATACACCCGTTTTCTCCCAAAGATGGGACATATTCTCCCAGAAATGCCAGCTTATTCTTTAACAAACGGCCTTTTTTCCCCAAAATACCAGCCTTTTCCCTCTCTAGCATCTGTTTCCTCACCAATACCTGGCATTTTCTCCCAGAAACACCAGCTTTCTCACAGATACATCACCTTCCCCCCCCCACATCAGACCTCTTCTCCCAGAAATACCAGGACTCTGCTGAATATTTCCCATTTCCTCCGGAACATACAGCATTACACTCCGCAAGAGGACAGTTTCTTTCAGAAATGTGGCATTTTATCACAGATACACCATTTTTATGCCCAGTAGAGCTCCTTTTCTCCCAGAAATAGCACTGCTCTTAGGAAGAGCTCCCATTTTCTAACCAAAATGCTGCTTTACACTCCTCAAGATCACACTTACCCCCATCAAGATGGCAGTGTCACAGAAATACCAGCTTCTGCCCCCGAAATGGGACTTTGGCTCTCCAAAACAAGACATTTTCTCCCAGAAATACCAGGACTCTTAGAAATACCTCACGTTTCATCTCAAGAATACTGCTTTCCACTCCTCAAGATCACACTGACTCCCATCACAATGGCCTTTTCTCCCACATACACCAGCTTTCTCCCAAATACACGACATTTTCTCCCACATACACCCGTTTTCTCCCAAAGATGGGACATATTCTCCCAGAAATGCCAGCTTATTCTTTAACAAACGGCCTTTTTTCCCCAAAATACCAGCCTTTTCCCTCTCTAGCATCTGTTTCCTCACCAATACCTGGCATTTTCTCCCAGAAACACCAGCTTTCTCACAGATACATCACCTTCCCCCCCCCACATCAGACCTCTTCTCCCAGAAATACCAGGACTCTGCTGAATATTTCCCATTTCCTCCGGAACATACAGCATTACACTCCGCAAGAGGACAGTTTCTTTCAGAAATGTGGCATTTTATCACAGATACACCATTTTTATGCCCAGTAGAGCTCCTTTTCTCCCAGAAATAGCACTGCTCTTAGGAAGAGCTCCCATTTTCTAACCAAAATGCTGCTTTACACTCCTCAAGATCACACTTACCCCCATCAAGATGGCAGTGTCACAGAAATACCAGCTTCTGCCCCCGAAATGGGACTTTGGCTCTCCAAAACAAGACATTTTCTCCCAGAAATACCAGGACTCTTAGAAATACCTCACGTTTCATCTCAAGAATACTGCTTTCCACTCCTCAAGATCACACTGACTCCCATCACAATGGCCTTTTCTCCCACATACACCAGCTTTCTCCCAAATACACGACATTTTCTCCCACATACACCCGTTTTCTCCCAAAGATGGGACATATTCTCCCAGAAATGCCAGCTTATTCTTTAAAAAACGGCCTTTTTTCCCCAAAATACCAGCCTTTTCCCTCTCTAGCATCTGTTTCCTCACCAATACCTGGCATTTTCTCCCAGAAACACCAGCTTTCTCACAGATACATCACCTTCCCCCCCCCACATCAGACCTCTTCTCCCAGAAATACCAGGACTCTGCTGAATATTTCCCATTTCCTCCGGAACATACAGCATTACACTCCGCAAGAGGACAGTTTCTTTCAGAAATGTGGCATTTTATCACAGATACACCATTTTTATGCCCAGTAGAGCTCCTTTTCTCCCAGAAATAGCACTGCTCTTAGGAAGAGCTCCCATTTTCTAACCAAAATGCTGCTTTACACTCCTCAAGATCACACTTACCCCCATCAAGATGGCAGTGTCAGAGAAATACCAGCTTCTGCCCCCAAAATGGGACTTTGGCTCTCCAAAACAAGACATTTTCTCCCAGAAATACCAGGACTCTTAGAAATACCTCACGTTTCATCTCAAGAATACTGCTTTCCACTCCTCAAGATCACACTGACTCCCATCACAATGGCCTTTTCTCCCACATACACCAGCTTTCTCCCAAATACACGACATTTTCTCCCACATACACCCGTTTTCTCCCAAAGATGGGACATATTCTCCCAGAAATGCCAGCTTATTCTTTAAAAAACGGCCTTTTTTCCCCAAAATACCAGCCTTTTCCCTCTCTAGCATCTGTTTCCTCACCAATACCTGGCATTTTCTCCCAGAAACACCAGCTTTCTCACAGATACATCACCTTCCCCCCCCCCACATCAGACCTCTTCTCCCAGAAATACCAGGACTCTGCTGAATATTTCCCATTTCCTCCGGAACATACAGCATTACACTCCGCAAGAGGACAGTTTCTTTCAGAAATGTGGCATTTTATCACAGATACACCATTTTTATGCCCAGTAGAGCTCCTTTTCTCCCAGAAATAGCACTGCTCTTAGGAAGAGCTCCCATTTTCTAACCAAAATGCTGCTTTACACTCCTCAAGATCACACTTACCCCCATCAAGATGGCAGTGTCACAGAAATACCAGCTTCTGCCCCCGAAATGGGACTTTGGCTCTCCAAAACAAGACATTTTCTCCCAGAAATACCAGGACTCTTAGAAATACCTCACGTTTCATCTCAAGAATACTGCTTTCCACTCCTCAAGATCACACTGACTCCCATCACAATGGCCTTTTCTCCCACATACACCAGCTTTCTCCCAAATACACGACATTTTCTCCCACATACACCCGTTTTCTCCCAAAGATGGGACATATTCTCCCAGAAATGCCAGCTTATTCTTTAACAAACGGCCTTTTTTCCCCAAAATACCAGCCTTTTCCCTCTCTAGCATCTGTTTCCTCACCAATACCTGGCATTTTCTCCCAGAAACACCAGCTTTCTCACAGATACATCACCTTCCCCCCCCCACATCAGACCTCTTCTCCCAGAAATACCAGGACTCTGCTGAATATTTCCCATTTCCTCCGGAACATACAGCATTACACTCCGCAAGAGGACAGTTTCTTTCAGAAATGTGGCATTTTATCACAGATACACCATTTTTATGCCCAGTAGAGCTCCTTTTCTCCCAGAAATAGCACTGCTCTTAGGAAGAGCTCCCATTTTCTAACCAAAATGCTGCTTTACACTCCTCAAGATCACACTTACCCCCATCAAGATGGCAGTGTCAGAGAAATACCAGCTTCTGCCCCCAAAATGGGACTTTGGCTCTCCAAAACAAGACATTTTCTCCCAGAAATACCAGGACTCTTAGAAATACCTCACGTTTCATCTCAAGAATACTGCTTTCCACTCCTCAAGATCACACTGACTCCCATCACAATGGCCTTTTCTCCCACATACACCAGCTTTCTCCCAAATACACGACATTTTCTCCCACATACACCCGTTTTCTCCCAAAGATGGGACATATTCTCCCAGAAATGCCAGCTTATTCTTTAACAAACGGCCTTTTTTCCCCAAAATACCAGCCTTTTCCCTCTCTAGCATCTGTTTCCTCACCAATACCTGGCATTTTCTCCCAGAAACACCAGCTTTCTCACAGATACATCACCTTCCCCCCCCCACATCAGACCTCTTCTCCCAGAAATACCAGGACTCTGCTGAATATTTCCCATTTCCTCCGGAACATACAGCATTACACTCCGCAAGAGGACAGTTTCTTTCAGAAATGTGGCATTTTATCACAGATACACCATTTTTATGCCCAGTAGAGCTCCTTTTCTCCCAGAAATAGCACTGCTCTTAGGAAGAGCTCCCATTTTCTAACCAAAATGCTGCTTTACACTCCTCAAGATCACACTTACCCCCATCAAGATGGCAGTGTCACAGAAATACCAGCTTCTGCCCCCAAAATGGGACTTTGGCTCTCCAAAACAAGACATTTTCTCCCAGAAATACCAGGACTCTTAGAAATACCTCACGTTTCATCTCAAGAATACTGCTTTCCACTCCTCAAGATCACACTGACTCCCATCACAATGGCCTTTTCTCCCACATACACCAGCTTTCTCCCAAATACACGACATTTTCTCCCACATACACCCGTTTTCTCCCAAAGATGGGACATATTCTCCCAGAAATGCCAGCTTATTCTTTAAAAAACGGCCTTTTTTCCCCAAAATACCAGCCTTTTCCCTCTCTAGCATCTGTTTCCTCACCAATACCTGGCATTTTCTCCCAGAAACACCAGCTTTCTCACAGATACATCACCTTCCCCCCCCCACATCAGACCTCTTCTCCCAGAAATACCAGGACTCTGCTGAATATTTCCCATTTCCTCCGGACCATACAGCATTACACTCCGCAAGAGGACAGTTTCTTTCAGAAATGTGGCATTTTATCACAGATACACCATTTTTATGCCCAGTAGAGCTCCTTTTCTCCCAGAAATAGCACTGCTCTTAGGAAGAGCTCCCATTTTCTAACCAAAATGCTGCTTTACACTCCTCAAGATCACACTTACCCCCATCAAGATGGCAGTGTCACAGAAATACCAGCTTCTGCCCCCAAAATGGGACTTTGGCTCTCCAAAACAAGACATTTTCTCCCAGAAATACCAGGACTCTTAGAAATACCTCACGTTTCATCTCAAGAATACTGCTTTCCACTCCTCAAGATCACACTGACTCCCATCACAATGGCCTTTTCTCCCACATACACCAGCTTTCTCCCAAATACACGACATTTTCTCCCACATACACCCGTTTTCTCCCAAAGATGGGACATATTCTCCCAGAAATGCCAGCTTATTCTTTAAAAAACGGCCTTTTTTCCCCAAAATACCAGCCTTTTCCCTCTCTAGCATCTGTTTCCTCACCAATACCTGGCATTTTCTCCCAGAAACACCAGCTTTCTCACAGATACATCACCTTCCCCCCCCCACATCAGACCTCTTCTCCCAGAAATACCAGGACTCTGCTGAATATTTCCCATTTCCTCCGGAACATACAGCATTACACTCCGCAAGAGGACAGTTTCTTTCAGAAATGTGGCATTTTATCACAGATACACCATTTTTATGCCCAGTAGAGCTCCTTTTCTCCCAGAAATAGCACTGCTCTTAGGAAGAGCTCCCATTTTCTAACCAAAATGCTGCTTTACACTCCTCAAGATCACACTTACCCCCATCAAGATGGCAGTGTCACAGAAATACCAGCTTCTGCCCCCAAAATGGGACTTTGGCTCTCCAAAACAAGACATTTTCTCCCAGAAATACCAGGACTCTTAGAAATACCTCACGTTTCATCTCAAGAATACTGCTTTCCACTCCTCAAGATCACACTGACTCCCATCACAATGGCCTTTTCTCCCACATACACCAGCTTTCTCCCAAATACACGACATTTTCTCCCACATACACCCGTTTTCTCCCAAAGATGGGACATATTCTCCCAGAAATGCCAGCTTATTCTTTAAAAAACGGCCTTTTTTCCCCAAAATACCAGCCTTTTCCCTCTCTAGCATCTGTTTCCTCACCAATACCTGGCATTTTCTCCCAGAAACACCAGCTTTCTCACAGATACATCACCTTCCCCCCCCCACATCAGACCTCTTCTCCCAGAAATACCAGGACTCTGCTGAATATTTCCCATTTCCTCCGGAACATACAGCATTACACTCCGCAAGAGGACAGTTTCTTTCAGAAATGTGGCATTTTATCACAGATACACCATTTTTATGCCCAGTAGAGCTCCTTTTCTCCCAGAAATAGCACTGCTCTTAGGAAGAGCTCCCATTTTCTAACCAAAATGCTGCTTTACACTCCTCAAGATCACACTTACCCCCATCAAGATGGCAGTGTCACAGAAATACCAGCTTCTGCCCCCAAAATGGGACTTTGGCTCTCCAAAACAAGACATTTTCTCCCAGAAATACCAGGACTCTTAGAAATACCTCACGTTTCATCTCAAGAATACTGCTTTCCACTCCTCAAGATCACACTGACTCCCATCACAATGGCCTTTTCTCCCACATACACCAGCTTTCTCCCAAATACACGACATTTTCTCCCACATACACCCGTTTTCTCCCAAAGATGGGACATATTCTCCCAGAAATGCCAGCTTATTCTTTAACAAACGGCCTTTTTTCCCCAAAATACCAGCCTTTTCCCTCTCTAGCATCTGTTTCCTCACCAATACCTGGCATTTTCTCCCAGAAACACCAGCTTTCTCACAGATACATCACCTTCCCCCCCCCACATCAGACCTCTTCTCCCAGAAATACCAGGACTCTGCTGAATATTTCCCATTTCCTCCGGAACATACAGCATTACACTCCGCAAGAGGACAGTTTCTTTCAGAAATGTGGCATTTTATCACAGATACACCATTTTTATGCCCAGTAGAGCTCCTTTTCTCCCAGAAATAGCACTGCTCTTAGGAAGAGCTCCCATTTTCTAACCAAAATGCTGCTTTACACTCCTCAAGATCACACTTACCCCCATCAAGATGGCAGTGTCAGAGAAATACCAGCTTCTGCCCCCAAAATGGGACTTTGGCTCTCCAAAACAAGACATTTTCTCCCAGAAATACCAGGACTCTTAGAAATACCTCACGTTTCATCTCAAGAATACTGCTTTCCACTCCTCAAGATCACACTGACTCCCATCACAATGGCCTTTTCTCCCACATACACCAGCTTTCTCCCAAATACACGACATTTTCTCCCACATACACCCGTTTTCTCCCAAAGATGGGACATATTCTCCCAGAAATGCCAGCTTATTCTTTAACAAACGGCCTTTTTTCCCCAAAATACCAGCCTTTTCCCTCTCTAGCATCTGTTTCCTCACCAATACCTGGCATTTTCTCCCAGAAACACCAGCTTTCTCACAGATACATCACCTTCCCCCCCCCACATCAGACCTCTTCTCCCAGAAATACCAGGACTCTGCTGAATATTTCCCATTTCCTCCGGAACATACAGCATTACACTCCGCAAGAGGACAGTTTCTTTCAGAAATGTGGCATTTTATCACAGATACACCATTTTTATGCCCAGTAGAGCTCCTTTTCTCCCAGAAATAGCACTGCTCTTAGGAAGAGCTCCCATTTTCTAACCAAAATGCTGCTTTACACTCCTCAAGATCACATTTACCCCCATCAAGATGGCAGTGTCAGAGAAATACCAGCTTCTGCCCCCAAAATGGGACTTTGGCTCTCCAAAACAAGACATTTTCTCCCAGAAATACCAGGACTCTTAGAAATACCTCACGTTTCATCTCAAGAATACTGCTTTCCACTCCTCAAGATCACACTGACTCCCATCACAATGGCCTTTTCTCCCACATACACCAGCTTTCTCCCAAATACACGACATTTTCTCCCACATACACCCGTTTTCTCCCAAAGATGGGACATATTCTCCCAGAAATGCCAGCTTATTCTTTAACAAACGGCCTTTTTTCCCCAAAATACCAGCCTTTTCCCTCTCTAGCATCTGTTTCCTCACCAATACCTGGCATTTTCTCCCAGAAACACCAGCTTTCTCACAGATACATCACCTTCCCCCCCCACATCAGACCTCTTCTCCCAGAAATACCAGGACTCTGCTGAATATTTCCCATTTCCTCCGGAACATACAGCATTACACTCCGCAAGAGGACAGTTTCTTTCAGAAATGTGGCATTTTATCACAGATACACCATTTTTATGCCCAGTAGAGCTCCTTTTCTCCCAGAAATAGCACTGCTCTTAGGAAGAGCTCCCATTTTCTAACCAAAATGCTGCTTTACACTCCTCAAGATCACACTTACCCCCATCAAGATGGCAGTGTCACAGAAATACCAGCTTCTGCCCCCAAAATGGGACTTTGGCTCTCCAAAACAAGACATTTTCTCCCAGAAATACCAGGACTCTTAGAAATACCTCACGTTTCATCTCAAGAATACTGCTTTCCACTCCTCAAGATCACACTGACTCCCATCACAATGGCCTTTTCTCCCACATACACCAGCTTTCTCCCAAATACACGACATTTTCTCCCACATACACCCGTTTTCTCCCAAAGATGGGACATATTCTCCCAGAAATGCCAGCTTATTCTTTAACAAACGGCCTTTTTTCCCCAAAATACCAGCCTTTTCCCTCTCTAGCATCTGTTTCCTCACCAATACCTGGCATTTTCTCCCAGAAACACCAGCTTTCTCACAGATACATCACCTTCCCCCCCCCACATCAGACCTCTTCTCCCAGAAATACCAGGACTCTGCTGAATATTTCCCATTTCCTCCGGAACATACAGCATTACACTCCGCAAGAGGACAGTTTCTTTCAGAAATGTGGCATTTTATCACAGATACACCATTTTTATGCCCAGTAGAGCTCCTTTTCTCCCAGAAATAGCACTGCTCTTAGGAAGAGCTCCCATTTTCTAACCAAAATGCTGCTTTACACTCCTCAAGATCACACTTACCCCCATCAAGATGGCAGTGTCACAGAAATACCAGCTTCTGCCCCCAAAATGGGACTTTGGCTCTCCAAAACAAGACATTTTCTCCCAGAAATACCAGGACTCTTAGAAATACCTCACGTTTCATCTCAAGAATACTGCTTTCCACTCCTCAAGATCACACTGACTCCCATCACAATGGCCTTTTCTCCCACATACACCAGCTTTCTCCCAAATACACGACATTTTCTCCCACATACACCCGTTTTCTCCCAAAGATGGGACATATTCTCCCAGAAATGCCAGCTTATTCTTTAAAAAACGGCCTTTTTTCCCCAAAATACCAGCCTTTTCCCTCTCTAGCATCTGTTTCCTCACCAATACCTGGCATTTTCTCCCAGAAACACCAGCTTTCTCACAGATACATCACCTTCCCCCCCCCACATCAGACCTCTTCTCCCAGAAATACCAGGACTCTGCTGAATATTTCCCATTTCCTCCGGACCATACAGCATTACACTCCGCAAGAGGACAGTTTCTTTCAGAAATGTGGCATTTTATCACAGATACACCATTTTTATGCCCAGTAGAGCTCCTTTTCTCCCAGAAATAGCACTGCTCTTAGGAAGAGCTCCCATTTTCTAACCAAAATGCTGCTTTACACTCCTCAAGATCACACTTACCCCCATCAAGATGGCAGTGTCACAGAAATACCAGCTTCTGCCCCCAAAATGGGACTTTGGCTCTCCAAAACAAGACATTTTCTCCCAGAAATACCAGGACTCTTAGAAATACCTCACGTTTCATCTCAAGAATACTGCTTTCCACTCCTCAAGATCACACTGACTCCCATCACAATGGCCTTTTCTCCCACATACACCAGCTTTCCCCCAAATACACGACATTTTCTCCCACATACACCCGTTTTCTCCCAAAGATGGGACATATTCTCCCAGAAATGCCAGCTTATTCTTTAAAAAACGGCCTTTTTTCCCCAAAATACCAGCCTTTTCCCTCTCTAGCATCTGTTTCCTCACCAATACCTGGCATTTTCTCCCAGAAACACCAGCTTTCTCACAGATACATCACCTTCCCCCCCCCACATCAGACCTCTTCTCCCAGAAATACCAGGACTCTGCTGAATATTTCCCATTTCCTCCGGACCATACAGCATTACACTCCGCAAGAGGACAGTTTCTTTCAGAAATGTGGCATTTTATCACAGATACACCATTTTTATGCCCAGTAGAGCTCCTTTTCTCCCAGAAATAGCACTGCTCTTAGGAAGAGCTCCCATTTTCTAACCAAAATGCTGCTTTACACTCCTCAAGATCACACTTACCCCCATCAAGATGGCAGTGTCACAGAAATACCAGCTTCTGCCCCCAAAATGGGACTTTGGCTCTCCAAAACAAGACATTTTCTCCCAGAAATACCAGGACTCTTAGAAATACCTCACGTTTCATCTCAAGAATACTGCTTTCCACTCCTCAAGATCACACTGACTCCCATCACAATGGCCTTTTCTCCCACATACACCAGCTTTCTCCCAAATACACGACATTTTCTCCCACATACACCCGTTTTCTCCCAAAGATGGGACATATTCTCCCAGAAATGCCAGCTTATTCTTTAAAAAACGGCCTTTTTTCCCCAAAATACCAGCCTTTTCCCTCTCTAGCATCTGTTTCCTCACCAATACCTGGCATTTTCTCCCAGAAACACCAGCTTTCTCACAGATACATCACCTTCCCCCCCACATCAGACCTCTTCTCCCAGAAATACCAGGACTCTGCTGAATATTTCCCATTTCCTCCGGAACATACAGCATTACACTCCGCAAGAGGACAGTTTCTTTCAGAAATGTGGCATTTTATCACAGATACACCATTTTTATGCCCAGTAGAGCTCCTTTTCTCCCAGAAATAGCACTGCTCTTAGGAAGAGCTCCCATTTTCTAACCAAAATGCTGCTTTACACTCCTCAAGATCACACTTACCCCCATCAAGATGGCAGTGTCACAGAAATACCAGCTTCTGCCCCCAAAATGGGACTTTGGCTCTCCAAAACAAGACATTTTCTCCCAGAAATACCAGGACTCTTAGAAATACCTCACGTTTCATCTCAAGAATACTGCTTTCCACTCCTCAAGATCACACTGACTCCCATCACAATGGCCTTTTCTCCCACATACACCAGCTTTCTCCCAAATACACGACATTTTCTCCCACATACACCCGTTTTCTCCCAAAGATGGGACATATTCTCCCAGAAATGCCAGCTTATTCTTTAACAAACGGCCTTTTTTCCCCAAAATACCAGCCTTTTCCCTCTCTAGCATCTGTTTCCTCACCAATACCTGGCATTTTCTCCCAGAAACACCAGCTTTCTCACAGATACATCACCTTCCCCCCCCCACATCAGACCTCTTCTCCCAGAAATACCAGGACTCTGCTGAATATTTCCCATTTCCTCCGGAACATACAGCATTACACTCCGCAAGAGGACAGTTTCTTTCAGAAATGTGGCATTTTATCACAGATACACCATTTTTATGCCCAGTAGAGCTCCTTTTCTCCCAGAAATAGCACTGCTCTTAGGAAGAGCTCCCATTTTCTAACCAAAATGCTGCTTTACACTCCTCAAGATCACACTTACCCCCATCAAGATGGCAGTGTCACAGAAATACCAGCTTCTGCCCCCGAAATGGGACTTTGGCTCTCCAAAACAAGACATTTTCTCCCAGAAATACCAGGACTCTTAGAAATACCTCACGTTTCATCTCAAGAATACTGCTTTCCACTCCTCAAGATCACACTGACTCCCATCACAATGGCCTTTTCTCCCACATACACCAGCTTTCTCCCAAATACACGACATTTTCTCCCACATACACCCGTTTTCTCCCAAAGATGGGACATATTCTCCCAGAAATGCCAGCTTATTCTTTAAAAAACGGCCTTTTTTCCCCAAAATACCAGCCTTTTCCCTCTCTAGCATCTGTTTCCTCACCAATACCTGGCATTTTCTCCCAGAAACACCAGCTTTCTCACAGATACATCACCTTCCCCCCCCCACATCAGACCTCTTCTCCCAGAAATACCAGGACTCTGCTGAATATTTCCCATTTCCTCCGGACCATACAGCATTACACTCCGCAAGAGGACAGTTTCTTTCAGAAATGTGGCATTTTATCACAGATACACCATTTTTATGCCCAGTAGAGCTCCTTTTCTCCCAGAAATAGCACTGCTCTTAGGAAGAGCTCCCATTTTCTAACCAAAATGCTGCTTTACACTCCTCAAGATCACACTTACCCCCATCAAGATGGCAGTGTCACAGAAATACCAGCTTCTGCCCCCAAAATGGGACTTTGGCTCTCCAAAACAAGACATTTTCTCCCAGAAATACCAGGACTCTTAGAAATACCTCACGTTTCATCTCAAGAATACTGCTTTCCACTCCTCAAGATCACACTGACTCCCATCACAATGGCCTTTTCTCCCACATACACCAGCTTTCTCCCAAATACACGACATTTTCTCCCACATACACCCGTTTTCTCCCAAAGATGGGACATATTCTCCCAGAAATGCCAGCTTATTCTTTAACAAACGGCCTTTTTTCCCCAAAATACCAGCCTTTTCCCTCTCTAGCATCTGTTTCCTCACCAATACCTGGCATTTTCTCCCAGAAACACCAGCTTTCTCACAGATACATCACCTTCCCCCCCCCACATCAGACCTCTTCTCCCAGAAATACCAGGACTCTGCTGAATATTTCCCATTTCCTCCGGACCATACAGCATTACACTCCGCAAGAGGACAGTTTCTTTCAGAAATGTGGCATTTTATCACAGATACACCATTTTTATGCCCAGTAGAGCTCCTTTTCTCCCAGAAATAGCACTGCTCTTAGGAAGAGCTCCCATTTTCTAACCAAAATGCTGCTTTACACTCCTCAAGATCACACTTACCCCCATCAAGATGGCAGTGTCACAGAAATACCAGCTTCTGCCCCCAAAATGGGACTTTGGCTCTCCAAAACAAGACATTTTCTCCCAGAAATACCAGGACTCTTAGAAATACCTCACGTTTCATCTCAAGAATACTGCTTTCCACTCCTCAAGATCACACTGACTCCCATCACAATGGCCTTTTCTCCCACATACACCAGCTTTCTCCCAAATACACGACATTTTCTCCCACATACACCCGTTTTCTCCCAAAGATGGGACATATTCTCCCAGAAATGCCAGCTTATTCTTTAACAAACGGCCTTTTTTCCCCAAAATCCCAGCCTTTTCCCTCTCTAGCATCTGTTTCCTCACCAATACCTGGCATTTTCTCCCAGAAACACCAGCTTTCTCACAGATACATCACCTTCCCCCCCCCACATCAGACCTCTTCTCCCAGAAATACCAGGACTCTGCTGAATATTTCCCATTTCCTCCGGAACATACAGCATTACACTCCGCAAGAGGACAGTTTCTTTCAGAAATGTGGCATTTTATCACAGATACACCATTTTTATGCCCAGTAGAGCTCCTTTTCTCCCAGAAATAGCACTGCTCTTAGGAAGAGCTCCCATTTTCTAACCAAAATGCTGCTTTACACTCCTCAAGATCACACTTACCCCCATCAAGATGGCAGTGTCACAGAAATACCAGCTTCTGCCCCCAAAATGGGACTTTGGCTCTCCAAAACAAGACATTTTCTCCCAGAAATACCAGGACTCTTAGAAATACCTCACGTTTCATCTCAAGAATACTGCTTTCCACTCCTCAAGATCACACTGACTCCCATCACAATGGCCTTTTCTCCCACATACACCAGCTTTCTCCCAAATACACGACATTTTCTCCCACATACACCCGTTTTCTCCCAAAGATGGGACATATTCTCCCAGAAATGCCAGCTTATTCTTTAAAAAACGGCCTTTTTTCCCCAAAATACCAGCCTTTTCCCTCTCTAGCATCTGTTTCCTCACCAATACCTGGCATTTTCTCCCAGAAACACCAGCTTTCTCACAGATACATCACCTTCCCCCCCCACATCAGACCTCTTCTCCCAGAAATACCAGGACTCTGCTGAATATTTCCCATTTCCTCCGGAACATACAGCATTACACTCCGCAAGAGGACAGTTTCTTTCAGAAATGTGGCATTTTATCACAGATACACCATTTTTATGCCCAGTAGAGCTCCTTTTCTCCCAGAAATAGCACTGCTCTTAGGAAGAGCTCCCATTTTCTAACCAAAATGCTGCTTTACACTCCTCAAGATCACACTTACCCCCATCAAGATGGCAGTGTCACAGAAATACCAGCTTCTGCCCCCAAAATGGGACTTTGGCTCTCCAAAACAAGACATTTTCTCCCAGAAATACCAGGACTCTTAGAAATACCTCACGTTTCATCTCAAGAATACTGCTTTCCACTCCTCAAGATCACACTGACTCCCATCACAATGGCCTTTTCTCCCACATACACCAGCTTTCTCCCAAATACACGACATTTTCTCCCACATACACCCGTTTTCTCCCAAAGATGGGACATATTCTCCCAGAAATGCCAGCTTATTCTTTAACAAACGGCCTTTTTTCCCCAAAATACCAGCCTTTTCCCTCTCTAGCATCTGTTTCCTCACCAATACCTGGCATTTTCTCCCAGAAACACCAGCTTTCTCACAGATACATCACCTTCCCCCCCCCACATCAGACCTCTTCTCCCAGAAATACCAGGACTCTGCTGAATATTTCCCATTTCCTCCGGAACATACAGCATTACACTCCGCAAGAGGACAGTTTCTTTCAGAAATGTGGCATTTTATCACAGATACACCATTTTTATGCCCAGTAGAGCTCCTTTTCTCCCAGAAATAGCACTGCTCTTAGGAAGAGCTCCCATTTTCTAACCAAAATGCTGCTTTACACTCCTCAAGATCACACTTACCCCCATCAAGATGGCAGTGTCACAGAAATACCAGCTTCTGCCCCCAAAATGGGACTTTGGCTCTCCAAAACAAGACATTTTCTCCCAGAAATACCAGGACTCTTAGAAATACCTCACGTTTCATCTCAAGAATACTGCTTTCCACTCCTCAAGATCACACTGACTCCCATCACGATGGCCTTTTCTCCCACATACACCAGCTTTCTCCCAAATACACGACATTTTCTCCCACATACACCCGTTTTCTCCCAAAGATGGGACATATTCTCCCAGAAATGCCAGCTTATTCTTTAAAAAACGGCCTTTTTTCCCCAAAATACCAGCCTTTTCCCTCTCTAGCATCTGTTTCCTCACCAATACCTGGCATTTTCTCCCAGAAACACCAGCTTTCTCACAGATACATCACCTTCCCCCCCCCACATCAGACCTCTTCTCCCAGAAATACCAGGACTCTGCTGAATATTTCCCATTTCCTCCGGAACATACAGCATTACACTCCGCAAGAGGACAGTTTCTTTCAGAAATGTGGCATTTTATCACAGATACACCATTTTTATGCCCAGTAGAGCTCCTTTTCTCCCAGAAATAGCACTGCTCTTAGGAAGAGCTCCCATTTTCTAACCAAAATGCTGCTTTACACTCCTCAAGATCACACTTACCCCCATCAAGATGGCAGTGTCACAGAAATACCAGCTTCTGCCCCCAAAATGGGACTTTGGCTCTCCAAAACAAGACATTTTCTCCCAGAAATACCAGGACTCTTAGAAATACCTCACGTTTCATCTCAAGAATACTGCTTTCCACTCCTCAAGATCACACTGACTCCCATCACAATGGCCTTTTCTCCCACATACACCAGCTTTCTCCCAAATACACGACATTTTCTCCCACATACACCCGTTTTCTCCCAAAGATGGGACATATTCTCCCAGAAATGCCAGCTTATTCTTTAAAAAACGGCCTTTTTTCCCCAAAATACCAGCCTTTTCCCTCTCTAGCATCTGTTTCCTCACCAATACCTGGCATTTTCTCCCAGAAACACCAGCTTTCTCACAGATACATCACCTTCCCCCCCCCACATCAGACCTCTTCTCCCAGAAATACCAGGACTCTGCTGAATATTTCCCATTTCCTCCGGAACATACAGCATTACACTCCGCAAGAGGACAGTTTCTTTCAGAAATGTGGCATTTTATCACAGATACACCATTTTTATGCCCAGTAGAGCTCCTTTTCTCCCAGAAATAGCACTGCTCTTAGGAAGAGCTCCCATTTTCTAACCAAAATGCTGCTTTACACTCCTCAAGATCACACTTACCCCCATCAAGATGGCAGTGTCACAGAAATACCAGCTTCTGCCCCCAAAATGGGACTTTGGCTCTCCAAAACAAGACATTTTCTCCCAGAAATACCAGGACTCTTAGAAATACCTCACGTTTCATCTCAAGAATACTGCTTTCCACTCCTCAAGATCACACTGACTCCCATCACAATGGCCTTTTCTCCCACATACACCAGCTTTCTCCCAAATACACGACATTTTCTCCCACATACACCCGTTTTCTCCCAAAGATGGGACATATTCTCCCAGAAATGCCAGCTTATTCTTTAACAAACGGCCTTTTTTCCCCAAAATACCAGCCTTTTCCCTCTCTAGCATCTGTTTCCTCACCAATACCTGGCATTTTCTCCCAGAAACACCAGCTTTCTCACAGATACATCACCTTCCCCCCCCCACATCAGACCTCTTCTCCCAGAAATACCAGGACTCTGCTGAATATTTCCCATTTCCTCCGGAACATACAGCATTACACTCCGCAAGAGGACAGTTTCTTTCAGAAATGTGGCATTTTATCACAGATACACCATTTTTATGCCCAGTAGAGCTCCTTTTCTCCCAGAAATAGCACTGCTCTTAGGAAGAGCTCCCATTTTCTAACCAAAATGCTGCTTTACACTCCTCAAGATCACACTTACCCCCATCAAGATGGCAGTGTCACAGAAATACCAGCTTCTGCCCCCAAAATGGGACTTTGGCTCTCCAAAACAAGACATTTTCTCCCAGAAATACCAGGACTCTTAGAAATACCTCACGTTTCATCTCAAGAATACTGCTTTCCACTCCTCAAGATCACACTGACTCCCATCACGATGGCCTTTTCTCCCACATACACCAGCTTTCTCCCAAATACACGACATTTTCTCCCACATACACCCGTTTTCTCCCAAAGATGGGACATATTCTCCCAGAAATGCCAGCTTATTCTTTAAAAAACGGCCTTTTTTCCCCAAAATACCAGCCTTTTCCCTCTCTAGCATCTGTTTCCTCACCAATACCTGGCATTTTCTCCCAGAAACACCAGCTTTCTCACAGATACATCACCTTCCCCCCCCCACATCAGACCTCTTCTCCCAGAAATACCAGGACTCTGCTGAATATTTCCCATTTCCTCCGGAACATACAGCATTACACTCCGCAAGAGGACAGTTTCTTTCAGAAATGTGGCATTTTATCACAGATACACCATTTTTATGCCCAGTAGAGCTCCTTTTCTCCCAGAAATAGCACTGCTCTTAGGAAGAGCTCCCATTTTCTAACCAAAATGCTGCTTTACACTCCTCAAGATCACACTTACCCCCATCAAGATGGCAGTGTCACAGAAATACCAGCTTCTGCCCCCAAAATGGGACTTTGGCTCTCCAAAACAAGACATTTTCTCCCAGAAATACCAGGACTCTTAGAAATACCTCACGTTTCATCTCAAGAATACTGCTTTCCACTCCTCAAGATCACACTGACTCCCATCACAATGGCCTTTTCTCCCACATACACCAGCTTTCTCCCAAATACACGACATTTTCTCCCACATACACCCGTTTTCTCCCAAAGATGGGACATATTCTCCCAGAAATGCCAGCTTATTCTTTAAAAAACGGCCTTTTTTCCCCAAAATACCAGCCTTTTCCCTCTCTAGCATCTGTTTCCTCACCAATACCTGGCATTTTCTCCCAGAAACACCAGCTTTCTCACAGATACATCACCTTCCCCCCCCCACATCAGACCTCTTCTCCCAGAAATACCAGGACTCTGCTGAATATTTCCCATTTCCTCCGGACCATACAGCATTACACTCCGCAAGAGGACAGTTTCTTTCAGAAATGTGGCATTTTATCACAGATACACCATTTTTATGCCCAGTAGAGCTCCTTTTCTCCCAGAAATAGCACTGCTCTTAGGAAGAGCTCCCATTTTCTAACCAAAATGCTGCTTTACACTCCTCAAGATCACACTTACCCCCATCAAGATGGCAGTGTCACAGAAATACCAGCTTCTGCCCCCAAAATGGGACTTTGGCTCTCCAAAACAAGACATTTTCTCCCAGAAATACCAGGACTCTTAGAAATACCTCACGTTTCATCTCAAGAATACTGCTTTCCACTCCTCAAGATCACACTGACTCCCATCACAATGGCCTTTTCTCCCACATACACCAGCTTTCTCCCAAATACACGACATTTTCTCCCACATACACCCGTTTTCTCCCAAAGATGGGACATATTCTCCCAGAAATGCCAGCTTATTCTTTAACAAACGGCCTTTTTTCCCCAAAATACCAGCTTTCTCACAAACACCTGTCATTTTCCAACCAAGTCTGCTACTATCTCCCAGAAACAGCCGGTTTCCGAGAAATACCTGACGTTTGCTCTCCCAAATACTACTTGACACTCCTCCAGAGGACATTGTCTCCCCTATTTACCACGTTGTCTCCCCAAGAGACCACTTGGCACACCAAAAAGACCACCGTTGCTCTCCAGTACAAGATCTTCTTTCCCACCGGTTCCCACTTTTCTCCCCCAGCTATGTCATTTCCTCCCAGAAATGCCACTTTTCCCTTGGAAATTTCACCTTCTCTTCCAAAAAGAGGAGATTTGCTCCCAGAAATACCCCTTCTCTTACAACTGCCACACGCTTTCTCCCCAAAAAGCCTCCATGACAATGCCAAATGGGACACTTGCAGCCAAGAAGAGGACACCTTCTCTCAGAAAGACCACTTTTCTCCCCAAGAGAGGAGATTTTCTCCCAATTGGATGACATTTGCTGTAAGAAAGACCTGTTTTCTTCCCTCAAGAGGACATTGTCTTTCCCACTGAGGACATTTTCTCCCAGAAGTGCCGCTACTCTGTGAAACACCTCCATTTCCTCCCAAATCTACTCCATGACACGCCTCAGGATGACACTTACTCCCCGATTTGGGGCATTTTCTCCCAGAAATACCACTTCTCTCCCAAAGGGATGGCCTTTTCCCTCTCTAGCATCTGTTTCCTCACCAATACCTGGCATTTTCTCCCAGAAACACCAGCTTTCTCACAGATACATCACCTTCCCCCCCCCACATCAGACCTCTTCTCCCAGAAATACCAGGACTCTGCTGAATATTTCCCATTTCCTCCGGAACATACAGCATTACACTCCGCAAGAGGACAGTTTCTTTCAGAAATGTGGCATTTTATCACAGATACACCATTTTTATGCCCAGTAGAGCTCCTTTTCTCCCAGAAATAGCACTGCTCTTAGGAAGAGCTCCCATTTTCTAACCAAAATGCTGCTTTACACTCCTCAAGATCACACTTACCCCCATCAAGATGGCAGTGTCACAGAAATACCAGCTTCTGCCCCCAAAATGGGACTTTGGCTCTCCAAAACAAGACATTTTCTCCCAGAAATACCAGGACTCTTAGAAATACCTCACGTTTCATCTCAAGAATACTGCTTTCCACTCCTCAAGATCACACTGACTCCCATCACAATGGCCTTTTCTCCCACATACACCAGCTTTCTCCCAAATACACGACATTTTCTCCCACATACACCCGTTTTCTCCCAAAGATGGGACATATTCTCCCAGAAATGCCAGCTTATTCTTTAAAAAACGGCCTTTTTTCCCCAAAATACCAGCCTTTTCCCTCTCTAGCATCTGTTTCCTCACCAATACCTGGCATTTTCTCCCAGAAACACCAGCTTTCTCACAGATACATCACCTTCCCCCCCCCACATCAGACCTCTTCTCCCAGAAATACCAGGACTCTGCTGAATATTTCCCATTTCCTCCGGAACATACAGCATTACACTCCGCAAGAGGACAGTTTCTTTCAGAAATGTGGCATTTTATCACAGATACACCATTTTTATGCCCAGTAGAGCTCCTTTTCTCCCAGAAATAGCACTGCTCTTAGGAAGAGCTCCCATTTTCTAACCAAAATGCTGCTTTACACTCCTCAAGATCACACTTACCCCCATCAAGATGGCAGTGTCACAGAAATACCAGCTTCTGCCCCCAAAATGGGACTTTGGCTCTCCAAAACAAGACATTTTCTCCCAGAAATACCAGGACTCTTAGAAATACCTCACGTTTCATCTCAAGAATACTGCTTTCCACTCCTCAAGATCACACTGACTCCCATCACAATGGCCTTTTCTCCCACATACACCAGCTTTCTCCCAAATACACGACATTTTCTCCCACATACACCCGTTTTCTCCCAAAGATGGGACATATTCTCCCAGAAATGCCAGCTTATTCTTTAACAAACGGCCTTTTTTCCCCAAAATACCAGCTTTCTCACAAACACCTGTCATTTTCCAACCAAGTCTGCTACTATCTCCCAGAAACAGCCGGTTTCCGAGAAATACCTGACGTTTGCTCTCCCAAATACTACTTGACACTCCTCCAGAGGACATTGTCTCCCCTATTTACCACGTTGTCTCCCCAAGAGACCACTTGGCACACCAAAAAGACCACCGTTGCTCTCCAGTACAAGATCTTCTTTCCCACCGGTTCCCACTTTTCTCCCCCAGCTATGTCATTTCCTCCCAGAAATGCCACTTTTCCCTTGGAAATTTCACCTTCTCTTCCAAAAAGAGGAGATTTGCTCCCAGAATTACCCCTTCTCTTACAACTGCCACACGCTTTCTCCCCAAAAAGCCTCCATGACAATGCCAAATGGGACACTTGCAGCCAAGAAGAGGACACCTTCTCTCAGAAAGACCACTTTTCTCCCCAAGAGAGGAGATTTTCTCCCAATTGGATGACATTTGCTGTAAGAAAGACCTGTTTTCTTCCCTCAAGAGGACATTGTCTTTCCCACTGAGGACATTTTCTCCCAGAAGTGCCGCTACTCTGTGAAACACCTCCATTTCCTCCCAAATCTACTCCATGACACGCCTCAGGATGACACTTACTCCCCGATTTGGGGCATTTTCTCCCAGAAATACCACTTCTCTCCCAAAGGGATGGCCTTTTCCCTCTCTAGCATCTGTTTCCTCACCAATACCTGGCATTTTCTCCCAGAAACACCAGCTTTCTCACAGATACATCACCTTCCCCCCCCCACATCAGACCTCTTCTCCCAGAAATACCAGGACTCTGCTGAATATTTCCCATTTCCTCCGGAACATACAGCATTACACTCCGCAAGAAGACAGTTTCTTTCAGAAATGTGGCATTTTATCACAGATACACCATTTTTATGCCCAGTAGAGCTCCTTTTCTCCCAGAAATAGCACTGCTCTTAGGAAGAGCTCCCATTTTCTAACCAAAATGCTGCTTTACACTCCTCAAGATCACACTTACCCCCATCAAGATGGCAGTGTCACAGAAATACCAGCTTCTGCCCCCAAAATGGGACTTTGGCTCTCCAAAACAAGACATTTTCTCCCAGAAATACCAGGACTCTTAGAAATACCTCACGTTTCATCTCAAGAATACTGCTTTCCACTCCTCAAGATCACACTGACTCCCATCACAATGGCCTTTTCTCCCACATACACCAGCTTTCTCCCAAATACACGACATTTTCTCCCACATACACCCGTTTTCTCCCAAAGATGGGACATATTCTCCCAGAAATGCCAGCTTATTCTTTAAAAAACGGCCTTTTTTCCCCAAAATACCAGCCTTTTCCCTCTCTAGCATCTGTTTCCTCACCAATACCTGGCATTTTCTCCCAGAAACACCAGCTTTCTCACAGATACATCACCTTCCCCCCCCCACATCAGACCTCTTCTCCCAGAAATACCAGGACTCTGCTGAATATTTCCCATTTCCTCCGGAACATACAGCATTACACTCCGCAAGAGGACAGTTTCTTTCAGAAATGTGGCATTTTATCACAGATACACCATTTTTATGCCCAGTAGAGCTCCTTTTCTCCCAGAAATAGCACTGCTCTTAGGAAGAGCTCCCATTTTCTAACCAAAATGCTGCTTTACACTCCTCAAGATCACACTTACCCCCATCAAGATGGCAGTGTCACAGAAATACCAGCTTCTGCCCCCAAAATGGGACTTTGGCTCTCCAAAACAAGACATTTTCTCCCAGAAATACCAGGACTCTTAGAAATACCTCACGTTTCATCTCAAGAATACTGCTTTCCACTCCTCAAGATCACACTGACTCCCATCACAATGGCCTTTTCTCCCACATACACCAGCTTTCTCCCAAATACACGACATTTTCTCCCACATACACCCGTTTTCTCCCAAAGATGGGACATATTCTCCCAGAAATGCCAGCTTATTCTTTAAAAAACGGCCTTTTTTCCCCAAAATACCAGCCTTTTCCCTCTCTAGCATCTGTTTCCTCACCAATACCTGGCATTTTCTCCCAGAAACACCAGCTTTCTCACAGATACATCACCTTCCCCCCCCCACATCAGACCTCTTCTCCCAGAAATACCAGGACTCTGCTGAATATTTCCCATTTCCTCCGGAACATACAGCATTACACTCCGCAAGAGGACAGTTTCTTTCAGAAATGTGGCATTTTATCACAGATACACCATTTTTATGCCCAGTAGAGCTCCTTTTCTCCCAGAAATAGCACTGCTCTTAGGAAGAGCTCCCATTTTCTAACCAAAATGCTGCTTTACACTCCTCAAGATCACACTTACCCCCATCAAGATGGCAGTGTCACAGAAATACCAGCTTCTGCCCCCAAAATGGGACTTTGGCTCTCCAAAACAAGACATTTTCTCCCAGAAATACCAGGACTCTTAGAAATACCTCACGTTTCATCTCAAGAATACTGCTTTCCACTCCTCAAGATCACACTGACTCCCATCACAATGGCCTTTTCTCCCACATACACCAGCTTTCTCCCAAATACACGACATTTTCTCCCACATACACCCGTTTTCTCCCAAAGATGGGACATATTCTCCCAGAAATGCCAGCTTATTCTTTAAAAAACGGCCTTTTTTCCCCAAAATACCAGCCTTTTCCCTCTCTAGCATCTGTTTCCTCACCAATACCTGGCATTTTCTCCCAGAAACACCAGCTTTCTCACAGATACATCACCTTCCCCCCCCCACATCAGACCTCTTCTCCCAGAAATACCAGGACTCTGCTGAATATTTCCCATTTCCTCCGGAACATACAGCATTACACTCCGCAAGAGGACAGTTTCTTTCAGAAATGTGGCATTTTATCACAGATACACCATTTTTATGCCCAGTAGAGCTCCTTTTCTCCCAGAAATAGCACTGCTCTTAGGAAGAGCTCCCATTTTCTAACCAAAATGCTGCTTTACACTCCTCAAGATCACACTTACCCCCATCAAGATGGCAGTGTCACAGAAATACCAGCTTCTGCCCCCAAAATGGGACTTTGGCTCTCCAAAACAAGACATTTTCTCCCAGAAATACCAGGACTCTTAGAAATACCTCACGTTTCATCTCAAGAATACTGCTTTCCACTCCTCAAGATCACACTGACTCCCATCACAATGGCCTTTTCTCCCACATACACCAGCTTTCTCCCAAATACACGACATTTTCTCCCACATACACCCGTTTTCTCCCAAAGATGGGACATATTCTCCCAGAAATGCCAGCTTATTCTTTAAAAAACGGCCTTTTTTCCCCAAAATACCAGCCTTTTCCCTCTCTAGCATCTGTTTCCTCACCAATACCTGGCATTTTCTCCCAGAAACACCAGCTTTCTCACAGATACATCACCTTCCCCCCCCCACATCAGACCTCTTCTCCCAGAAATACCAGGACTCTGCTGAATATTTCCCATTTCCTCCGGAACATACAGCATTACACTCCGCAAGAGGACAGTTTCTTTCAGAAATGTGGCATTTTATCACAGATACACCATTTTTATGCCCAGTAGAGCTCCTTTTCTCCCAGAAATAGCACTGCTCTTAGGAAGAGCTCCCATTTTCTAACCAAAATGCTGCTTTACACTCCTCAAGATCACACTTACCCCCATCAAGATGGCAGTGTCACAGAAATACCAGCTTCTGCCCCCAAAATGGGACTTTGGCTCTCCAAAACAAGACATTTTCTCCCAGAAATACCAGGACTCTTAGAAATACCTCACGTTTCATCTCAAGAATACTGCTTTCCACTCCTCAAGATCACACTGACTCCCATCACAATGGCCTTTTCTCCCACATACACCAGCTTTCTCCCAAATACACGACATTTTCTCCCACATACACCCGTTTTCTCCCAAAGATGGGACATATTCTCCCAGAAATGCCAGCTTATTCTTTAACAAACGGCCTTTTTTCCCCAAAATACCAGCCTTTTCCCTCTCTAGCATCTGTTTCCTCACCAATACCTGGCATTTTCTCCCAGAAACACCAGCTTTCTCACAGATACATCACCTTCCCCCCCCCACATCAGACCTCTTCTCCCAGAAATACCAGGACTCTGCTGAATATTTCCCATTTCCTCCGGAACATACAGCATTACACTCCGCAAGAGGACAGTTTCTTTCAGAAATGTGGCATTTTATCACAGATACACCATTTTTATGCCCAGTAGAGCTCCTTTTCTCCCAGAAATAGCACTGCTCTTAGGAAGAGCTCCCATTTTCTAACCAAAATGCTGCTTTACACTCCTCAAGATCACACTTACCCCCATCAAGATGGCAGTGTCACAGAAATACCAGCTTCTGCCCCCAAAATGGGACTTTGGCTCTCCAAAACAAGACATTTTCTCCCAGAAATACCAGGACTCTTAGAAATACCTCACGTTTCATCTCAAGAATACTGCTTTCCACTCCTCAAGATCACACTGACTCCCATCACAATGGCCTTTTCTCCCACATACACCAGCTTTCTCCCAAATACACGACATTTTCTCCCACATACACCCGTTTTCTCCCAAAGATGGGACATATTCTCCCAGAAATGCCAGCTTATTCTTTAAAAAACGGCCTTTTTTTCCCAAAATACCAGCTTTCTCACAAACACCTGTCATTTTCCAACCAAGTCTGCTCCTATCTTCCAGAAACAGCCGGTTTCCGAGAAATACCTGACGTTTGCTCTCCCAAATACTACTTGACACTCCTCCAGAGGACATTGTCTCCCCTATTTACCACGTTGTCTCCCCAAGAGACCACTTGGCACACCAAAAAGACCACCGTTGCTCTCCAGTACAAGATCTTCTTTCCCACCGGTTCCCACTTTTCTCCCCCAGCTATGTCATTTCCTCCCAGAAATGCCACTTTTCCCTTGGAAATTTCACCTTCTCTTCCAAAAAGAGGAGATTTGCTCCCAGAAATACCCCTTCTCTTACAACTGCCACACGCTTTCTCCCCAAAAAGCCTCCATGACAATGCCAAATGGGACACTTGCAGCCAAGAAGAGGACACCTTCTCTCAGAAAGACCACTTTTCTCCCCAAGAGAGGAGATTTTCTCCCAATTGGATGACATTTGCTGTAGGAAAGACCTGTTTTCTTCCCTCAAGAGGACATTGTCTTTCCCACTGAGGACATTTTCTCCCAGAAGTGCCGCTACTCTGTGAAACACCTCCATTTCCTCCCAAATCTACTCCATGACACGCCTCAGGATGACACTTACTCCCCGATTTCGGGCATTTTCTCCCAGAAATACCACTTCTCTCCCAAAGGGGAGAAACCACTTCTCTCCCTTTTCCCTCTCTAGCATCTGTTTCCTCACCAATACCTGACATTTTCTCCCAGAAACACCAGCTTTCTCACACATACATCACCTTCTCCCCCCCACATCAGATGTTCCCTCCCAGAAATATGGCATTTGATCACAGATATACTCTTTCAAGGGAATACCAGGTTTCATAAAAATACCTCATAATTTCTCCATGAAGTTCGTTAGCAAGATGACACTTTCACCCTAAATAGGAGATTTTCTCTCAGAAATGCATGCTTCCCCCTCACAGAACGGCATCTTCTCCCCAAATTAGGACATTATCTCCCCGAAATACCACATTTCTCCAATCCAATGACATTATCTCTACGGAGAGTTTGCAGTTGCTGCCCGTTAAATCGCTTTTCTCCCCGAATACCACTTTCAGACTTCAACAGCGGTCTTGTCGGATGCCGAGAAAGGGCGACTTCAGCCGGATGCTTTTCTCGGACGAGCGGCTTCTTCTGCGCACATCGCAAAGGAGCGGTTCTTGTCTTCTCCTTGTGTCCATGCATTCTGCACTACGCTTCTCTCTCATTCTTATGCCTTTCCGTTTATTCCTAGGGACATTTCGTTTTTCTCTGTTTTTCCGATGCTACACTTCAGCATTCTGTGACGAACAGAGTGGTAGGGAAAAGCCCCTCTAATAAGGCAGCTAGAAGTTCCAGGAGCGACACACGTTGTGCTTTCAGAGAGGACGTTACAGAAAGTCGAGAGATGTGGATTCTTTCCTGCGGAGAAAAAACCCCCTGTTTTCAGGCAATGCAGTATGCAGAATTCACACGTTCTTGGCATCACAGTTCCGTTATTTCGCTCACGCACGTCTAAATCGGCTCTCGCGTTGAACCCTTCGGAGAGTTTGCAGTTGCTGGCCGAGAAATCGCACTTCTCCCGAATGCCGCTGTGTGCCTTCAGCAGCGGTCTCGTCTCTCTCGCATGCCGAGAAAGAGCGATTTCAGCCGTCTGCTTTTCTCGGACGAGCGGCTTCTTCTGCGCACATCGCAAAGGAGCGGTTCTTGTCTTCTCCTTGTGTCCATGCATTCTGCACTACGCTTCTCTCTCATTCTTATGCCCTTCCGTTTATTCCTAGGGACATTTCGTTTTTCTCTGTTTTTCCGATGCTACACTTCAGCATTCTGTGAAGAACAGAGTGGAAGGGAAAAGCCCCTCTAATAAGGCAGCTAGAAGTTCCAGGAGCGACACACGTTGTGCTTTCAGAGAGGACGTTACAGAAAGTCGAGAGATGTGGATTCTTTCCTGCGGAGAAAAAACCCCCTGTTTTCAGGAAATGCAGTATTCTGAAATCGCACGTTCTCGGCATAGCAATTTCGCTATTTCGCTCTCGTGGGTGGACGGCGCCACTCTCTGTTAACCGCTTCGGAGAGTTTGCAGTTGCTGGCCGAGAAATCGCGGTTCTCCCCGAATGCCGCTGTGTGCCTTCAGCAGCGGTCTCGTCTCTCTCGCATGCCGAGAAAGAGCGACTTCAGCCGGCTGCTTTTCTCGGACGAGCGGCTTCTTCTGCGCACATCGCAAAGGAGCGGTTCTTGTCTTCTCCTTGTGTCCATGCATTCTGCACTACGCTTCTCTCTCATTCTTATGCCTTTCCGTTTATTCCTAGGGACATTTCGTTTTTCTCTGTTTTTCCGATGCTACACTTCAGCATTCAGTGAAGAACAGAGTGGAAGGGAAAAGCCCCTCTAATAAGGCAGCTAGAAGTTCCAGGAGCGACACACGTTGTGCTTTCAGAGAGGACGTTACAGAAAGTCGAGAGATGTGGATTCTTTCCTGCGGAGAAAAAACCCCCTGTTTTCAGGCAATGCAGTATGCAGAATTCACACGTTCTTGGCATCACAGTTCCGTTATTTCGCTCACGCACGTCTAAATCGGCTCTCGCGTTGAACCGCTTCGGAGAGTTTGCAGTTGCTGGTCGAGAAATCGCGGTTCTCCCCGAATGCCGCTTTGTGCCTTCAGCAGCGGTCTCGTCTCTCTCGCATGCCGAGAAAGAGCGACTTCAGCCGGATGCTTTTCTCGGACGAGCGGCTTCTTCTGCGCACATCGCAAAGGAGCGGTTCTTGTCTTCTCCTTGTGTCCATGCATTCTGCACTACGCTTCTCTCTCATTCTTATGCCTTTCCGTTTATTCCTAGGGACATTTCGTTTTTCTCTGTTTTTCCGATGCTACACTTCAGCATTCAGTGAAGAACAGAGTGGAAGGGAAAAGCCCCTCTAATAAGGCAGCTAGAAGTTCCAGGAGCGACACACGTTGTGCTTTCAGAGAGGACGTTACAGAAAGTCGAGAGATGTGGATTCTTTCCTGCGGAGAAAAAACCCCCTGTTTTCAGGCAATGCAGTATGCAGAATTCACACGTTCTTGGCATCACAGTTCCGTTATTTCGCTCACGCACGTCTAAATCGGCTCTCACGTTGAACCGCTTCGGAGAGTTTGCAGTTGCTGGTCGAGAAATCGCACTTCTCCCCGAATGCCGCTTTGTGCCTTCAGCAGCGGTCTCGTCTCTCTCGCATGCCGAGAAAGAGCGACTTCAGCCGGCTGCTTTTCTCGGACGAGCGGCTTCTTCTGCGCACATCGCAAAGGAGCGGTTCTTGTCTTCTCCTTGTGTCCATGCATTCTGCACTACGCTTCTCTCTCATTCATATGCCTTTCCGTTTATTCCTAGGGACATTTCGTTTTTCTCTGTTTTTCCGATGCTACACTTCAGCATTCAGTGAAGAAAAGAGTGGAAGGGAAAAGCCCCTCTAATAAGGTAGCTAGAAGTTCCAGGAGAGACACACGTTGTGCTTTCAGAGAGGACGTTACAGAAAGTCGAGAGATGTGGATTCTTTCCTGCGGAGAAAAAAACCCCTGTTTTCAGGAAATGCAGTATTCTGAAATCGCACTTTCTCGGCATAGCAATTTCGCTATTTCGCTCTCGTGGGTGGACGGCGCCACTCTCTGTTAACCGCTTCGGAGAGTTTGCAGTTGCTGGCCGAGAAATCGCGGTTCTCCCCGAATGCCGCTGTGTGCCTTCAGCAGCGGTCTCGTCTCTCTCGCATGCCGAGAAAGAGCGACTTCAGCCGGCTGCTTTTCTCGGACGAGCGGCTTCTTCTGCGCACATCGCAAAGGAGCGGTTCTTGTCTTCTCCTTGTGTCCATGCATTCTGCACTGCGCTTCTCTCTCATTCTTATGCCTTTCCGTTTATTCCTAGGGACATTTCGTTTTTCTCTGTTTTTCCGATGCTACACTTCAGCATTCTGTGAAGAACAGAGTGGAAGGGAAAAGCCCCTCTAATAAGGCAGCTAGAAGTTCCAGGAGCGACACACGTTGTGCTTTCAGAGAGGACGTTACAGAAAGTCGAGAGATGTGGATTCTTTCCTGCGGAGAAAAAACCCCCTGTTTTCAGGCAATGCAGTATGCAGAATTCACACGTTCTTGGCATCACAGTTCCGTTATTTCGCTCACGCACGTCTAAATCGGCTCTCGCGTTGAACCGCTTCGGAGAGTTTGCAGTTGCTGGTCGAGAAATCGCGGTTCTCCCCGAATGCCGCTTTGTGCCTTCAGCAGCGGTCTCGTCTCTCTCGCATGCCGAGAAAGAGCGACTTCAGCCGGATGCTTTTCTCGGACGAGCGGCTTCTTCTGCGCACATCGCAAAGGAGCGGTTCTTGTCTTCTCCTTGTGTCCATGCATTCTGCACTACGCTTCTCTCTCATTCTTATGCCTTTCCGTTTATTCCTAGGGACATTTCGTTTTTCTCTGTTTTTCCGATGCTACACTTCAGCATTCAGTGAAGAACAGAGTGGAAGGGAAAAGCCCCTCTAATAAGGCAGCTAGAAGTTCCAGGAGCGACACACGTTGTGCTTTCAGAGAGGACGTTACAGAAAGTCGAGAGATGTGGATTCTTTCCTGCGGAGAAAAAACCCCCTGTTTTCAGGCAATGCAGTATGCAGAATTCACACGTTCTTGGCATCACAGTTCCGTTATTTCGCTCACGCACGTCTAAATCGGCTCTCACGTTGAACCGCTTCGGAGAGTTTGCAGTTGCTGGTCGAGAAATCGCACTTCTCCCCGAATGCCGCTTTGTGCCTTCAGCAGCGGTCTCGTCTCTCTCGCATGCCGAGAAAGAGCGACTTCAGCCGGCTGCTTTTCTCGGACGAGCGGCTTCTTCTGCGCACATCGCAAAGGAGCGGTTCTTGTCTTCTCCTTGTGTCCATGCATTCTGCACTACGCTTCTCTCTCATTCATATGCCTTTCCGTTTATTCCTAGGGACATTTCGTTTTTCTCTGTTTTTCCGATGCTACACTTCAGCATTCTGTGAAGAACAGAGTGGAAGGGAAAAGCCCCTCTAATAAGGCAGCTAGAAGTTCCAGGAGCGACACACGTTGTGCTTTCAGAGAGGACGTTACAGAAAGTCGAGAGATGTGGATTCTTTCCTGCGGAGAAAAAACCCCCTGTTTTCAGGCAATGCAGTATTCTGAAATCGCACGTTCTCGGCATAGCAATTTCGCTATTTCGCTCTCGTGGGTGGACGGCGCCACTCTCTGTTAACCGCTTCGGAGAGTTTGCAGTTGCTGGCCGAGAAATCGCACTTCTCCCCGAATGCCGCTGTGTGCCTTCAGCAGCGGTCTCGTCTCTCTCGCATGCCGAGAAAGAGCGACTTCAGCCGGATGCTTTTCTCGGACGAGCGGCTTCTTCTGCGCACATCGCAAAGGAGCGGTTCTTGTCTTCTCCTTGTGTCCATGCATTCTGCACTGCGCTTCTCTCTCATTCTTATGCCTTTCCGTTTATTCCTAGGGACATTTCGTTTTTCTCTGTTTTTCCGATGCTACACTTCAGCATTCTGTGAAGAACAGAGTGGAAGGGAAAAGCCCCTCTAATAAGGCAGCTAGAAGTTCCAGGAGCGTCACACGTTGTGCTTTCAGAGAGGACGTTACAGAAAGTCGAGAGATGTGGATTCTTTCCTGCGGAGAAAAAACCCCCTGTTTTCAGGAAATGCAGTATTCTGAAATCGCACGTTCTCGGCATAGCAATTTCGCTATTTCGCTCTCGTGGGTGGACAGCGCCACTCTCTGTTAACCGCTTCGGAGAGTTTGCAGTTGCTGGCCGTTAAATCGCTTTTCTCCCCGAATGCCGCTGTGTGCCTTCAGCAGCGGTCTCGTCTCTCTCGCATGCCGAGAAAGAGCGACTTCAGCCGGATGCTTTTCTCGGACGAGCGGCTTCTTCTGCGCACATCGCAAAGGAGCGGTTCTTGTCTTCTCCTTGTGTCCATGCATTCTGCACTACGCTTCTCTCTCATTCTTAACCCTTGATTCCTAGGGACATTTCGTTTTTCTCTGTTTTTCCGATGCTACACTTCAGCATTCTGTGACGAACAGAGTGGAAGGGAAAAGCCCCTCTAATAAGGCAGCTAGAAGTTCCAGGAGAGACACACGTTGTGCTTTCAGAGAGGACGTTACAGAAAGTCGAGAGATGTGGATTCTTTCCTGCGGAGAAAAAACCCCCTGTTTTCAGGCAATGCAGTATGCAGAATTCACACGTTCTTGGCATCACAGTTCCGTTATTTCGCTCACGCACGTCTAAATCGGCTCTCGCGTTGAACCGCTTCGGAGAGTTTGCAGTTGCTGGTCGAGAAATCGCGGTTCTCCCCGAATGCCGCTTTGTGCCTTCTGCAGCGGTCTCGTCTCTCTCGCATGCCGAGAAAGAGCGACTTCAGCCGGCTGCTTTTCTCGGACGAGCGGCTTCTTCTGCGCACATCGCAAAGGAGCGGTTCTTGTCTTCTCCTTGTGTCCATGCATTCTGCACTACGCTTCTCTCTCATTCTTATGCCTTTCCGTTTATTCCTAGGGACATTTCGTTTTTCTCTGTTTTTCCGATGCTACACTTCAGCATTCTGTGAAGAACAGAGTGGAAGGGAAAAGCCCCTCTAATAAGGCAGCTAGAAGTTCCAGGAGCGACACACGTTGTGCTTTCAGAGAGGACGTTACAGAAAGTCGAGAGATGTGGATTCTTTCCTGCGGAGAAAAAACCCCCTGTTTTCAGGAAATGCAGTATTCTGAAATCGCACGTTATCGGCATAGCAATTTCGCTATTTCGCTCTCGTGGGTGGACGGCGCCACTCTCTGTTAACCGCTTCGGAGAGTTTGCAGTTGCTGGCCGAGAAATCGCACTTCTCCCCGAATGCCGCTGTGTGCCTTCAGCAGCGGTCTCGTCTCTCTCGCATGCCGAGAAAGAGCGACTTCAGCCGGCTGCTTATCTCGGACGAGCGGCTTCTTCTGCGCACATCGCAAAGGAGCGGTTCTTGTCTTCTCCTTGTGTCCATGCATTCTGCACTGCGCTTCTCTCTCATTCTTATGCCTTTCCGTTTATTCCTAGGGACATTTCGTTTTTCTCTGTTTTTCCGATGCTACACTTCAGCATTCTGTGAAGAACAGAGTGGAAGGGAAAAGCCCCTCTAATAAGGCAGCTAGAAGTTCCAGGAGCGACACACGTTGTGCTTTCAGAGAGGACGTTACAGAAAGTCGAGAGATGTGGATTCTTTCCTGCGGAGAAAAAACCGCCTGTTTTCAGGCAATGCAGTATGCAGAATTCACACGTTCTTGGCATCACAGTTCCGTTATTTCGCTCACGCACGTCTAAATCGGCTCTCGCGTTGAACCGCTTCGGAGAGTTTGCAGTTGCTGGTCGAGAAATCGCGGTTCTCCCCGAATGCCGCTGTGTGCCTTCAGCAGCGGTCTCGTCTCTCTCGCATGCCGAGGAAGAGCGACTTCAGCCGGATGCTTTTCTCGGACGAGCGGCTTCTTCTGCGCACATCCCAAAGGAGTGGTTCTGACTTCTCCTTGTGTCCATGCATTCTGCACTACGCTTCTCTCTCATTCTTATGCCTTTCCGTTTATTCCTAGGGACATTTCGTTTTTCTCTGTTTTTCCGATGCTACACTTCAGCATTCTGTGACGAATATAGTAGAAGGGAAAAGCCCCTCTAATAAGGTAGCTAGAAGTTCCAGGAGAGACACACGTTGTGCTTTCAGAGAGGACGTTACAGAAAGTCGAGAGATGTGGATTCTTTCCTGCGGAGAAAAAACCCCCTGTTTTCAGGAAATGCAGTATTCTGAAATCGCACGTTCTCGGCATAGCAATTTCGCTATTTCGCTCTCGTGGGTGGACAGCGCCACTCTCTGTTAACCGCTTCGGAGAGTTTGCAGTTGCTGGCCGTTAAATCGCTTTTCTCCCCGAATGCCGCTTTGTGCCTTCAGCAGCGGTCTCGTCTCTCTCGCATGCCGAGAAAGAGCGACTTCAGCCGGATGCTTTTCTCGGACGAGCGGCTTCTTCTGCGCACATCGCAAAGGAGCGGTTCTTGTCTTCTCCTTGTGTCCATGCATTCTGCACTACGCTTCTCTCTCATTCTTAACCCTTGATTCCTAGGGACATTTCGTTTTTCTCTGTTTTTCCGATGCTACACTTCAGCATTCTGTGACGAACAGAGTGGAAGGGAAAAGCCCCTCTAATAAGGCAGCTAGAAGTTCCAGGAGCGACACACGTTGTGCTTTCAGAGAGGACGTTACAGAAAGTCGAGAGATGTGGATTCTTTCCTGCGGAGAAAAAACCCCCTGTTTTCAGGCAATGCAGTATGCAGAATTCACACGTTCTTGGCATCACAGTTCCGTTCTTTCGCTCACGCACGTCTAAATCGGCTCTCGCGTTGAACCCTTCGGAGAGTTTGCAGTTGCTGGCCGAGAAATCGCGGTTCTCCCCGAATGCCGCTGTGTGCCTTCAGCAGCGGTCTCGTCTCTCTCGCATGCCGAGAAAGAGCGACTTCAGCCGGCTGCTTTTCTCGGACGAGCGGCTTCTTCTGCGCACATCGCAAAGGAGCGGTTCTTGTCTTCTCCTTGTGTCCATGCATTCTGCACTACGCTTCTCTCTCATTCTTATGCCTTTCCGTTTATTCCTAGGGACATTTCGTTTTTCTCTGTTTTTCCGATGCTACACTTCAGCATTCTGTGAAGAACAGAGTGGAAGGGAAAAGCCCCTCTAATAAGGCAGCTAGAAGTTCCAGGAGCGACACACGTTGTGCTTTCAGAGAGGACGTTACAGAAAGTCGAGAGATGTGGATTCTTTCCTGCGGAGAAAAAACCCCCTGTTTTCAGGCAATGCAGTATGCAGAATTCACACGTTCTTGGCATCACAGTTCCGTTATTTCGCTCACGCACGTCTAAATCGGCTCTCGCGTTGAACCGCTTCGGAGAGTTTGCAGTTGCTGGTCGAGAAATCGCGGTTCTCCCCGAATGCCGCTTTGTGCCTTCAGCAGCGGACTCGTCTCTCTCGCATGCCGAGAAAGAGCGACTTCAGCCGGATGCTTTTCTCGGACGAGCGGCTTCTTCTTCAGGCAAGGTTTGAATTCTGCATACTGCCTGTCCACCCACGAGAGCGAAATAGCGAAATTGCTATGCCGAGAACGTGCGATTTCAGAATACTGCATTTCCTGAAAACAGGGGTTTTTTTCTCCGCAGGAAAGAATCCACATCTCTCGACTTTCTGTAACGTCCTCTCTGAAAGCACAACGTGTGTCTCTCCTGGAACTTCTAGCTGCCTTATTAGAGGGGCTTTTCCCTTCTACTATGTTCGTCACAGAATGCTGAAGTGTAGCATCGGAAAAACAGAGACAAACGAAATGTCCCTAGGAATAAACGGAAAGGCATAAGAATGAGAGAGAAGCGCAGTGCAGAATGCATGGACACAAGGAGAAGACAAGAACCGCTCCTTTGCGATGTGCGCAGAAGAAGCCGCTCGTCCGAGAAAAGCATCCGGCTGAAGTCGCTCTTTCTCGGCATGCGAGAGAGACGAGACCGCTGCTGAAGGCACACAGCGGCATTCGGGGAGAAGTGCGATTTCTCGGCCAGCAACTGCAAACTCTCCGAAGCGGTTAACAGAGAGCCGATTTAGATGTGCGTGAGCGAAATAACGGAAGTGTGATGCCAAGAGCGTGTGAATTCTGCATACTGCATTTCCTGAAAACAGGGGGTTTTTTCTCCGCAGGAAAGAATCCACATCTCTCGACTTTCTGTAACGTCCTCTCTGAAAGCACAACGTGTGTCGCTCCTGGAACTTCTAGCTGCCTTATTAGAGGGGCTTTTCCCTTCCACTCTGTTCTTCACTGAATGCTGAAGTGTAGCATCGGAAAAACAGAGAAAAACGAAATGTCCCTAGGAATAAACGGAAAGGCATAAGAATGAGAGAGAAGCGTAGTGCAGAATGCATGGACACAAGGAGAAGACAAGAACCGCTCCTTTGCGATGTGCGCAGAAGAAGCCGCTCGTCCGAGAAAAGCAGCCGGCTGAAGTCGCTCTTTCTCGGCATGCGAGAGAGACGAGACCGCTGCTGAAGGCACAAAGCGGCATTCGGGGAGAACCGCGATTTCTCGACCAGCAACTGCAAACTCTCCGAAGCGGTTAACAGAGAGTGGCGCCGTCCACCCACGAGAGCGAAATAGCGAAATTGCTATGCCGAGAACGTGCGATTTCAGAATACTGCATTTCCTGAAAACAGGGGGTTTTTTCTCCGCAGGAAAGAATCCACATCTCTCGACTTTCTGTAACGTCCTCTCTGAAAGCACAACGTGTGTCGCTCCTGGAACTTCTAGCTGCCTTATTAGAGGGGCTTTTCCCTTCCACTCTGTTCTTCACAGAATGCTGAAGTGTAGCATCGGAAAAACAGAGAAAAACGAAATGTCCCTAGGAATAAACGGAAAGGCAGAAGAATGAGAGAGAAGCGTAGTGCAGAATGCATGGACACAAGGAGAAGACAAGAACCGCTCCTTTGCGATGTGCGCAGAAGAAGCCGCTCGTCCGAGAAAAGCATCCGGCTGAAGTCGCTCTTTCTCGGCATGCGAGAGAGACGAGACCGCTGCTGAAGGCACACAGCGGCATTCGGGGAGAACCGCGATTTCTCGACCAGCAACTGCAAACTCTCCGAAGCGGTTAACAGAGAGTGGCGCCGTCCACCCACGAGAGCGAAATAGCGAAATTGCTATGCCGAGAACGTGCGATTTCAGAATACTGCATTGCCTGAAAACAGGGGGTTTTTTCTCCGCAGGAAAGAATCCACATCTCTCGACTTTCTGTAACGTCCTCTCTGAAAGCACAACGTGTGTCGCTCCTGGAACTTCTAGCTGCCTTATTAGAGGGGCTTTTCCCTTCCACTCTGTTCTTCACAGAATGCTGAAGTGTAGCATCGGAAAAACAGAGAAAAACGAAATGTCCCTAGGAATAAACGGAAAGGCAGAAGAATGAGAGAGAAGCGTAGTGCAGAATGCATGGACACAAGGAGAAGACAAGAACCGCTCCTTTGCGATGTGCGCAGAAGAAGCCGCTCGTCCGAGAAAAGCATCCGGCTGAAGTCGCTCTTTCTCGGCATGCGAGAGAGACGAGACCGCTGCTGAAGGCACACAGCGGCATTCGGGGAGAACCGCGATTTCTCGGCCAGCAACTGCAAACTCTCCGAAGCGGTTCAACGCGAGAGCCGATTTAGACTTGCGTGAGCGAAATAACGGAAGTGTGATGCCAAGAACGTGTGAATTCTGCATACTGCATTGCCTGAAAACAGGGGGTTTTTTCTCCGCAGGAAAGAATCCACATCTCTCGACTTTCTGTAACGTCCTCTCTGAAAGCACAACGTGTGTCGCTCCTGGAACTTCTAGCTGCCTTATTAGAGGGGCTTTTCCCTTCCACTCTGTTCTTCACTGAATGCTGAAGTGTAGCATCGGAAAAACAGAGAAAAACGAAATGTCCCTAGGAATAAACGGAAAGGCATAAGAATGAGAGAGAAGCGTAGTGCAGAATGCATGGACACAAGGAGAAGACAAGAACCGCTCCTTTGCGATGTGCGCAGAAGAAGCCGCTCGTCCGAGAAAAGCAGCCGGCTGAAGTCGCTCTTTCTCGGCATGCGAGAGAGACGAGACCGCTGCTGAAGGCACAAAGCGGCATTCGGGGAGAACCGCGATTTCTCGACCAGCAACTGCAAACTCTCCGAAGCGGTTAACAGAGAGTGGCGCCGTCCACCCACGAGAGCGAAATAGCGAAATTGCTATGCCGAGAACGTGCGATTTCAGAATACTGCATTTCCTGAAAACAGGGGGTTTTTTCTCCGCAGGAAAGAATCCACATCTCTCGACTTTCTGTAACGTCCTCTCTGAAAGCACAACGTGTGTCGCTCCTGGAACTTCTAGCTGCCTTATTAGAGGGGCTTTTCCCTTCCACTCTGTTCTTCACAGAATGCTGAAGTGTAGCATCGGAAAAACAGAGAAAAACGAAATGTCCCTAGGAATAAACGGAAAGGCATAAGAATGAGAGAGAAGCGTAGTGCAGAATGCATGGACACAAGGAGAAGACAAGAACCGCTCCTTTGCGATGTGCGCAGAAGAAGCCGCTCGTCCGAGAAAAGCATCCGGCTGAAGTCGCTCTTTCTCGGCATGCGAGAGAGACGAGACCGCTGCTGAAGGCACACAGCGGCATTCGGGGAGAACCGCGATTTCTCGACCAGCAACTGCAAACTCTCCGAAGCGGTTAACAGAGAGTGGCGCCGTCCACCCACGAGAGCGAAATAGCGAAATTGCTATGCCGAGAACGTGCGATTTCAGAATACTGCATTGCCTGAAAACAGGGGGTTTTTTCTCCGCAGGAAAGAATCCACATCTCTCGACTTTCTGTAACGTCCTCTCTGAAAGCACAACGTGTGTCGCTCCTGGAACTTCTAGCTGCCTTATTAGAGGGGCTTTTCCCTTCCACTCTGTTCTTCACAGAATGCTGAAGTGTAGCATCGGAAAAACAGAGAAAAACGAAATGTCCCTAGGAATAAACGGAAAGGCAGAAGAATGAGAGAGAAGCGTAGTGCAGAATGCATGGACACAAGGAGAAGACAAGAACCGCTCCTTTGCGATGTGCGCAGAAGAAGCCGCTCGTCCGAGAAAAGCATCCGGCTGAAGTCGCTCTTTCTCGGCATGCGAGAGAGACGAGACCGCTGCTGAAGGCACACAGCGGCATTCGGGGAGAACCGCGATTTCTCGGCCAGCAACTGCAAACTCTCCGAAGCGGTTCAACGCGAGAGCCGATTTAGACGTGCGTGAGCGAAATAACGGAACTGTGATGCCAAGAACGTGTGAATTCTGCATACTGCATTGCCTGAAAACAGGGGGTTTTTTCTCCGCAGGAAAGAATCCACATCTCTCGACTTTCTGTAACGTCCTCTCTGAAAGCACAACGTGTGTCGCTCCTGGAACTTCTAGCTGCCTTATTAGAGGGGCTTTTCCCTTCCACTCTGTTCTTCACAGAATGCTGAAGTGTAGCATCGGAAAAACAGAGAAAAACGAAATGTCCCTAGGAATAAACGGAAAGGCATAAGAATGAGAGAGAAGCGTAGTGCAGAATGCATGGACACAAGGAGAAGACAAGAACCGCTCCTTTGCGATGTGCGCAGAAGAAGCCGCTCGTCCGAGAAAAGCATCCGGCTGAAGTCGCTCTTTCTCGGCATGCGAGAGAGACGAGACCGCTGCTGAAGGCACACAGCGGCATTCGGGGAGAACCGCGATTTCTCGACCAGCAACTGCAAACTCTCCGAAGCGGTTAACAGAGAGTGGCGCCGTCCACCCACGAGAGCGAAATAGCGAAATTGCTATGCCGAGAACGTGCGATTTCAGAATACTGCATTGCCTGAAAACAGGGGGTTTTTTCTCCGCAGGAAAGAATCCACATCTCTCGACTTTCTGTAACGTCCTCTCTGAAAGCACAACGTGTGTCGCTCCTGGAACTTCTAGCTGCCTTATTAGAGGGGCTTTTCCCTTCCACTCTGTTCTTCACAGAATGCTGAAGTGTAGCATCGGAAAAACAGAGAAAAACGAAATGTCCCTAGGAATAAACGGAAAGGCAGAAGAATGAGAGAGAAGCGTAGTGCAGAATGCATGGACACAAGGAGAAGACAAGAACCGCTCCTTTGCGATGTGCGCAGAAGAAGCCGCTCGTCCGAGAAAAGCATCCGGCTGAAGTCGCTCTTTCTCGGCATGCGAGAGAGACGAGACCGCTGCTGAAGGCACACAGCGGCATTCGGGGAGAACCGCGATTTCTCGGCCAGCAACTGCAAACTCTCCGAAGCGGTTCAACGCGAGAGCCGATTTAGACTTGCGTGAGCGAAATAACGGAAGTGTGATGCCAAGAACGTGTGAATTCTGCATACTGCATTGCCTGAAAACAGGGGGTTTTTTCTCCGCAGGAAAGAATCCACATCTCTCGACTTTCTGTAACGTCCTCTCTGAAAGCACAACGTGTGTCGCTCCTGGAACTTCTAGCTGCCTTATTAGAGGGGCTTTTCCCTTCCACTCTGTTCTTCACTGAATGCTGAAGTGTAGCATCGGAAAAACAGAGAAAAACGAAATGTCCCTAGGAATAAACGGAAAGGCATAAGAATGAGAGAGAAGCGTAGTGCAGAATGCATGGACACAAGGAGAAGACAAGAACCGCTCCTTTGCGATGTGCGCAGAAGAAGCCGCTCGTCCGAGAAAAGCAGCCGGCTGAAGTCGCTCTTTCTCGGCATGCGAGAGAGACGAGACCGCTGCTGAAGGCACAAAGCGGCATTCGGGGAGAACCGCGATTTCTCGACCAGCAACTGCAAACTCTCCGAAGCGGTTAACAGAGAGTGGCGCCGTCCACCCACGAGAGCGAAATAGCGAAATTGCTATGCCGAGAACGTGCGATTTCAGAATACTGCATTTCCTGAAAACAGGGGGTTTTTTCTCCGCAGGAAAGAATCCACATCTCTCGACTTTCTGTAACGTCCTCTCTGAAAGCACAACGTGTGTCGCTCCTGGAACTTCTAGCTGCCTTATTAGAGGGGCTTTTCCCTTCCACTCTGTTCTTCACAGAATGCTGAAGTGTAGCATCGGAAAAACAGAGAAAAACGAAATGTCCCTAGGAATAAACGGAAAGGCATAAGAATGAGAGAGAAGCGTAGTGCAGAATGCATGGACACAAGGAGAAGACAAGAACCGCTCCTTTGCGATGTGCGCAGAAGAAGCCGCTCGTCCGAGAAAAGCATCCGGCTGAAGTCGCTCTTTCTCGGCATGCGAGAGAGACGAGACCGCTGCTGAAGGCACACAGCGGCATTCGGGGAGAACCGCGATTTCTCGACCAGCAACTGCAAACTCTCCGAAGCGGTTAACAGAGAGTGGCGCCGTCCACCCACGAGAGCGAAATAGCGAAATTGCTATGCCGAGAACGTGCGATTTCAGAATACTGCATTGCCTGAAAACAGGGGGTTTTTTCTCCGCAGGAAAGAATCCACATCTCTCGACTTTCTGTAACGTCCTCTCTGAAAGCACAACGTGTGTCGCTCCTGGAACTTCTAGCTGCCTTATTAGAGGGGCTTTTCCCTTCCACTCTGTTCTTCACAGAATGCTGAAGTGTAGCATCGGAAAAACAGAGAAAAACGAAATGTCCCTAGGAATAAACGGAAAGGCAGAAGAATGAGAGAGAAGCGTAGTGCAGAATGCATGGACACAAGGAGAAGACAAGAACCGCTCCTTTGCGATGTGCGCAGAAGAAGCCGCTCGTCCGAGAAAAGCATCCGGCTGAAGTCGCTCTTTCTCGGCATGCGAGAGAGACGAGACCGCTGCTGAAGGCACACAGCGGCATTCGGGGAGAACCGCGATTTCTCGGCCAGCAACTGCAAACTCTCCGAAGCGGTTCAACGCGAGAGCCGATTTAGACTTGCGTGAGCGAAATAACGGAAGTGTGATGCCAAGAACGTGTGAATTCTGCATACTGCATTGCCTGAAAACAGGGGGTTTTTTCTCCGCAGGAAAGAATCCACATCTCTCGACTTTCTGTAACGTCCTCTCTGAAAGCACAACGTGTGTCGCTCCTGGAACTTCTAGCTGCCTTATTAGAGGGGCTTTTCCCTTCCACTCTGTTCTTCACTGAATGCTGAAGTGTAGCATCGGAAAAACAGAGAAAAACGAAATGTCCCTAGGAATAAACGGAAAGGCATAAGAATGAGAGAGAAGCGTAGTGCAGAATGCATGGACACAAGGAGAAGACAAGAACCGCTCCTTTGCGATGTGCGCAGAAGAAGCCGCTCGTCCGAGAAAAGCAGCCGGCTGAAGTCGCTCTTTCTCGGCATGCGAGAGAGACGAGACCGCTGCTGAAGGCACAAAGCGGCATTCGGGGAGAACCGCGATTTCTCGACCAGCAACTGCAAACTCTCCGAAGCGGTTAACAGAGAGTGGCGCCGTCCACCCACGAGAGCGAAATAGCGAAATTGCTATGCCGAGAACGTGCGATTTCAGAATACTGCATTTCCTGAAAACAGGGGGTTTTTTCTCCGCAGGAAAGAATCCACATCTCTCGACTTTCTGTAACGTCCTCTCTGAAAGCACAACGTGTGTCGCTCCTGGAACTTCTAGCTGCCTTATTAGAGGGGCTTTTCCCTTCCACTCTGTTCTTCACAGAATGCTGAAGTGTAGCATCGGAAAAACAGAGAAAAACGAAATGTCCCTAGGAATAAACGGAAAGGCATAAGAATGAGAGAGAAGCGTAGTGCAGAATGCATGGACACAAGGAGAAGACAAGAACCGCTCCTTTGCGATGTGCGCAGAAGAAGCCGCTCGTCCGAGAAAAGCATCCGGCTGAAGTCGCTCTTTCTCGGCATGCGAGAGAGACGAGACCGCTGCTGAAGGCACACAGCGGCATTCGGGGAGAACCGCGATTTCTCGACCAGCAACTGCAAACTCTCCGAAGCGGTTAACAGAGAGTGGCGCCGTCCACCCACGAGAGCGAAATAGCGAAATTGCTATGCCGAGAACGTGCGATTTCAGAATACTGCATTGCCTGAAAACAGGGGGTTTTTTCTCCGCAGGAAAGAATCCACATCTCTCGACTTTCTGTAACGTCCTCTCTGAAAGCACAACGTGTGTCGCTCCTGGAACTTCTAGCTGCCTTATTAGAGGGGCTTTTCCCTTCCACTCTGTTCTTCACAGAATGCTGAAGTGTAGCATCGGAAAAACAGAGAAAAACGAAATGTCCCTAGGAATAAACGGAAAGGCAGAAGAATGAGAGAGAAGCGTAGTGCAGAATGCATGGACACAAGGAGAAGACAAGAACCGCTCCTTTGCGATGTGCGCAGAAGAAGCCGCTCGTCCGAGAAAAGCATCCGGCTGAAGTCGCTCTTTCTCGGCATGCGAGAGAGACGAGACCGCTGCTGAAGGCACACAGCGGCATTCGGGGAGAACCGCGATTTCTCGGCCAGCAACTGCAAACTCTCCGAAGCGGTTCAACGCGAGAGCCGATTTAGACTTGCGTGAGCGAAATAACGGAAGTGTGATGCCAAGAACGTGTGAATTCTGCATACTGCATTGCCTGAAAACAGGGGGTTTTTTCTCCGCAGGAAAGAATCCACATCTCTCGACTTTCTGTAACGTCCTCTCTGAAAGCACAACGTGTGTCGCTCCTGGAACTTCTAGCTGCCTTATTAGAGGGGCTTTTCCCTTCCACTCTGTTCTTCACAGAATGCTGAAGTGTAGCATCGGAAAAACAGAGAAAAACGAAATGTCCCTAGGAATAAACGGAAAGGCATAAGAATGAGAGAGAAGCGTAGTGCAGAATGCATGGACACAAGGAGAAGACAAGAACCGCTCCTTTGCGATGTGCGCAGAAGAAGCCGCTCGTCCGAGAAAAGCATCCGGCTGAAGTCGCTCTTTCTCGGCATGCGAGAGAGACGAGACCGCTGCTGAAGGCACACAGCGGCATTCGGGGAGAACCGCGATTTCTCGACCAGCAACTGCAAACTCTCCGAAGCGGTTAACAGAGAGTGGCGCCGTCCACCCACGAGAGCGAAATAGCGAAATTGCTATGCCGAGAACGTGCGATTTCAGAATACTGCATTGCCTGAAAACAGGGGGTTTTTTCTCCGCAGGAAAGAATCCACATCTCTCGACTTTCTGTAACGTCCTCTCTGAAAGCACAACGTGTGTCGCTCCTGGAACTTCTAGCTGCCTTATTAGAGGGGCTTTTCCCTTCCACTCTGTTCTTCACAGAATGCTGAAGTGTAGCATCGGAAAAACAGAGAAAAACGAAATGTCCCTAGGAATAAACGGAAAGGCAGAAGAATGAGAGAGAAGCGTAGTGCAGAATGCATGGACACAAGGAGAAGACAAGAACCGCTCCTTTGCGATGTGCGCAGAAGAAGCCGCTCGTCCGAGAAAAGCATCCGGCTGAAGTCGCTCTTTCTCGGCATGCGAGAGAGACGAGACCGCTGCTGAAGGCACACAGCGGCATTCGGGGAGAACCGCGATTTCTCGGCCAGCAACTGCAAACTCTCCGAAGCGGTTCAACGCGAGAGCCGATTTAGACTTGCGTGAGCGAAATAACGGAAGTGTGATGCCAAGAACGTGTGAATTCTGCATACTGCATTGCCTGAAAACAGGGGGTTTTTTCTCCGCAGGAAAGAATCCACATCTCTCGACTTTCTGTAACGTCCTCTCTGAAAGCACAACGTGTGTCGCTCCTGGAACTTCTAGCTGCCTTATTAGAGGGGCTTTTCCCTTCCACTCTGTTCTTCACAGAATGCTGAAGTGTAGCATCGGAAAAACAGAGAAAAACGAAATGTCCCTAGGAATAAACGGAAAGGCATAAGAATGAGAGAGAAGCGTAGTGCAGAATGCATGGACACAAGGAGAAGACAAGAACCGCTCCTTTGCGATGTGCGCAGAAGAAGCCGCTCGTCCGAGAAAAGCAGCCGGCTGAAGTCGCTCTTTCTCGGCATGCGAGAGAGACGAGACCGCTGCTGAAGGCACACAGCGGCATTCGGGGAGAACCGCGATTTCTCGGCCAGCAACTGCAAAGTCTCCGAAGCGGTTAACAGAGAGTGGCGCCGTCCACCCACGAGAGCGAAATAGCGAAATTGCTATGCCGAGAACGTGCGATTTCAGAATACTGCATTTCCTGAAAACAGGGGGTTTTTTCTCCGCAGGAAAGAATCCACATCTCTCGACTTTCTGTAACGTCCTCTCTGAAAGCACAACGTGTGTCGCTCCTGGAACTTCTAGCTGCCTTATTAGAGGGGCTTTTCCCTTCCACTCTGTTCTTCACTGAATGCTGAAGTGTAGCATCGGAAAAACAGAGAAAAACGAAATGTCCCTAGGAATAAACGGAAAGGCATAAGAATGAGAGAGAAGCGTAGTGCAGAATGCATGGACACAAGGAGAAGACAAGAACCGCTCCTTTGCGATGTGCGCAGAAGAAGCCGCTCGTCCGAGAAAAGCAGCCGGCTGAAGTCGCTCTTTCTCGGCATGCGAGAGAGACGAGACCGCTGCTGAAGGCACAAAGCGGCATTCGGGGAGAACCGCGATTTCTCGACCAGCAACTGCAAACTCTCCGAAGCGGTTCAACGCGAGAGCCGATTTAGACTTGCGTGAGCGAAATAACGGAAGTGTGATGCCAAGAACGTGTGAATTCTGCATACTGCATTGCCTGAAAACAGGGGGTTTTTTCTCCGCAGGAAAGAATCCACATCTCTCGACTTTCTGTAACGTCCTCTCTGAAAGCACAACGTGTGTCGCTCCTGGAACTTCTAGCTGCCTTATTAGAGGGGCTTTTCCCTTCCACTCTGTTCGTCACAGAATGCTGAAGTGTAGCATCGGAAAAACAGAGAAAAACGAAATGTCCCTAGGAATAAACGGAAAGGCATAAGAATGAGAGAGAAGCGTAGTGCAGAATGCATGGACACAAGGAGAAGACAAGAACCGCTCCTTTGCGATGTGCGCAGAAGAAGCCGCTCGTCCGAGAAAAGCAGCCGGCTGAAGTCGCTCTTTCTCGGCATGCGAGAGAGACGAGACCGCTGCTGAAGGCACACAGCGGCATTCGGGGAGAAGGGCGATTTAACGGCCAGCAACTGCAAACTCTCCGTAGCGGTTAACAGAGAGTGGCGCCGTCCACCCACGAGAGCGAAATAGCGAAATTGCTATGCCGAGAACGTGCGATTTCAGAATACTGCATTGCCTGAAAACAGGGGGTTTTTTCTCCGCAGGAAAGAATCCACATCTCTCGACTTTCTGTAACGTCCTCTCTGAAAGCACAACGTGTGTCGCTCCTGGAACTTCTAGCTGCCTTATTAGAGGGGCTTTTCCCTTCCACTCTGTTCTTCACAGAATGCTGAAGTGTAGCATCGGAAAAACAGAGAAAAACGAAATGTCCCTAGGAATAAACGGAAAGGCAGAAGAATGAGAGAGAAGCGTAGTGCAGAATGCATGGACACAAGGAGAAGACAAGAACCGCTCCTTTGCGATGTGCGCAGAAGAAGCCGCTCGTCCGAGAAAAGCATCCGGCTGAAGTCGCTCTTTCTCGGCATGCGAGAGAGACGAGACCGCTGCTGAAGGCACACAGCGGCATTCGGGGAGAACCGCGATTTCTCGGCCAGCAACTGCAAACTCTCCGAAGCGGTTCAACGCGAGAGCCGATTTAGACTTGCGTGAGCGAAATAACGGAAGTGTGATGCCAAGAACGTGTGAATTCTGCATACTGCATTGCCTGAAAACAGGGGGTTTTTTCTCCGCAGGAAAGAATCCACATCTCTCGACTTTCTGTAACGTCCTCTCTGAAAGCACAACGTGTGTCGCTCCTGGAACTTCTAGCTGCCTTATTAGAGGGGCTTTTCCCTTCCACTCTGTTCTTCACAGAATGCTGAAGTGTAGCATCGGAAAAACAGAGAAAAACGAAATGTCCCTAGGAATAAACGGAAAGGCATAAGAATGAGAGAGAAGCGTAGTGCAGAATGCATGGACACAAGGAGAAGACAAGAACCGCTCCTTTGCGATGTGCGCAGAAGAAGCCGCTCGTCCGAGAAAAGCAGCCGGCTGAAGTCGCTCTTTCTCGGCATGCGAGAGAGACGAGACCGCTGCTGAAGGCACAAAGCGGCATTCGGGGAGAAGGGCGATTTAACGGCCAGCAACTGCAAACTCTCCGAAGCGGTTCAACGCGAGAGCCGATTTAGACTTGCGTGAGCGAAATAACGGAAGTGTGATGCCAAGAACGTGTGAATTCTGCATACTGCATTGCCTGAAAACAGGGGGTTTTTTCTCCGCAGGAAAGAATCCACATCTCTCGACTTTCTGTAACGTCCTCTCTGAAAGCACAACGTGTGTCGCTCCTGGAACTTCTAGCTGCCTTATTAGAGGGGCTTTTCCCTTCCACTCTGTTCGTCACAGAATGCTGAAGTGTAGCATCGGAAAAACAGAGAAAAACGAAATGTCCCTAGGAATAAACGGAAAGGCATAAGAATGAGAGAGAAGCGTAGTGCAGAATGCATGGACACAAGGAGAAGACAAGAACCGCTCCTTTGCGATGTGCGCAGAAGAAGCCGCTCGTCCGAGAAAAGCAGCCGGCTGAAGTCGCTCTTTCTCGGCATGCGAGAGAGACGAGACCGCTGCTGAAGGCACACAGCGGCATTCGGGGAGAACCGCGATTTCTCGGCCAGCAACTGCAAACTCTCCGAAGCGGTTAACAGAGAGTGGCGCCGTCCACCCACGAGAGCGAAATAGCGAAATTGCTATGCCGAGAACGTGCGATTTCAGAATACTGCATTTCCTGAAAACAGGGGGTTTTTTCTCCGCAGGAAAGAATCCACATCTCTCGACTTTCTGTAACGTCCTCTCTGAAAGCACAACGTGTGTCGCTCCTGGAACTTCTAGCTGCCTTATTAGAGGGGCTTTTCCCTTCCACTCTGTTCTTCACAGAATGCTGAAGTGTAGCATCGGAAAAACAGAGAAAAACGAAATGTCCCTAGGAATAAACGGAAAGGCATAAGAATGAGAGAGAAGCGTAGTGCAGAATGCATGGACACAAGGAGAAGACAAGAACCGCTCCTTTGCGATGTGCGCAGAAGAAGCCGCTCGTCCGAGAAAAGCATCCGGCTGAAGTCGCTCTTTCTCGGCATGCGAGAGAGACGAGACCGCTGCTGAAGGCACACAGCGGCATTCGGGGAGAACCGCGATTTCTCGGCCAGCAACTGCAAACTCTCCGAAGCGGTTCAACGCGAGAGCCGATTTAGACTTGCGTGAGCGAAATAACGGAAGTGTGATGCCAAGAACGTGTGAATTCTGCATACTGCATTGCCTGAAAACAGGGGGTTTTTTCTCCGCAGGAAAGAATCCACATCTCTCGACTTTCTGTAACGTCCTCTCTGAAAGCACAACGTGTGTCGCTCCTGGAACTTCTAGCTGCCTTATTAGAGGGGCTTTTCCCTTCCACTCTGTTCTTCACAGAATGCTGAAGTGTAGCATCGGAAAAACAGAGAAAAACGAAATGTCCCTAGGAATAAACGGAAAGGCATAAGAATGAGAGAGAAGCGTAGTGCAGAATGCATGGACACAAGGAGAAGACAAGAACCGCTCCTTTGCGATGTGCGCAGAAGAAGCCGCTCGTCCGAGAAAAGCAGCCGGCTGAAGTCGCTCTTTCTCGGCATGCGAGAGAGACGAGACCGCTGCTGAAGGCACAAAGCGGCATTCGGGGAGAAGGGCGATTTAACGGCCAGCAACTGCAAACTCTCCGAAGCGCTTCAACGCGAGAGCCGATTTAGACTTGCGTGAGCGAAATAACGGAAGTGTGATGCCAAGAACGTGTGAATTCTGCATACTGCATTGCCTGAAAACAGGGGGTTTTTTCTCCGCAGGAAAGAATCCACATCTCTCGACTTTCTGTAACGTCCTCTCTGAAAGCACAACGTGTGTCGCTCCTGGAACTTCTAGCTGCCTTATTAGAGGGGCTTTTCCCTTCCACTCTGTTCGTCACAGAATGCTGAAGTGTAGCATCGGAAAAACAGAGAAAAACGAAATGTCCCTAGGAATAAACGGAAAGGCATAAGAATGAGAGAGAAGCGTAGTGCAGAATGCATGGACACAAGGAGAAGACAAGAACCGCTCCTTTGCGATGTGCGCAGAAGAAGCCGCTCGTCCGAGAAAAGCAGCCGGCTGAAGTCGCTCTTTCTCGGCATGCGAGAGAGACGAGACCGCTGCTGAAGGCACACAGCGGCATTCGGGGAGAACCGCGATTTCTCGGCCAGCAACTGCAAACTCTCCGAAGCGGTTAACAGAGAGTGGCGCCGTCCACCCACGAGAGCGAAATAGCGAAATTGCTATGCCGAGAACGTGCGATTTCAGAATACTGCATTGCCTGAAAACAGGGGGTTTTTTCTCCGCAGGAAAGAATCCACATCTCTCGACTTTCTGTAACGTCCTCTCTGAAAGCACAACGTGTGTCGCTCCTGGAACTTCTAGCTGCCTTATTAGAGGGGCTTTTCCCTTCCACTCTGTTCTTCACAGAATGCTGAAGTGTAGCATCGGAAAAACAGAGACAAACGAAATGTCCCTAGGAATAAACGGAAAGGCATAAGAATGAGAGAGAAGCGTAGTGCAGAATGCATGGACACAAGGAGAAGACAAGAACCGCTCCTTTGCGATGTGCGCAGAAGAAGCCGCTCGTCCGAGAAAAGCATCCGGCTGAAGTCGCTCTTTCTCGGCATGCGAGAGAGACGAGACCGCTGCTGAAGGCACACAGCGGCATTCGGGGAGAACCGCGATTTCTCGGCCAGCAACTGCAAAGTCTCCGAAGCGGTTAACAGAGAGTGGCGCCGTCCACCCACGAGAGCGAAATAGCGAAATTGCTATGCCGAGAACGTGCGATTTCAGAATACTGCATTTCCTGAAAACAGGGGGTTTTTTCTCCGCAGGAAAGAATCCACATCTCTCGACTTTCTGTAACGTCCTCTCTGAAAGCACAACGTGTGTCGCTCCTGGAACTTCTAGCTGCCTTATTAGAGGGGCTTTTCCCTTCCACTCTGTTCTTCACTGAATGCTGAAGTGTAGCATCGGAAAAACAGAGAAAAACGAAATGTCCCTAGGAATAAACGGAAAGGCATAAGAATGAGAGAGAAGCGCAGTGCAGAATGCATGGACACAAGGAGAAGACAAGAACCGCTCCTTTGCGATGTGCGCAGAAGAAGCCGCTCGTCCGAGAAAAGCAGCCGGCTGAAGTCGCTCTTTCTCGGCATGCGAGAGAGACGAGACCGCTGCTGAAGGCACACAGCGGCATTCGCGGAGAACCGCGATTTCTCGGCCAGCAACTGCAAACTCTCCGAAGCGGTTAACAGAGAGTGGCGCTGTCCACCCACGAGAGCGAAATAGCGAAATTGCTATGCCGAGAACGTGCGATTTCAGAATACTGCATTTCCTGAAAACAGGGGTTTTTTTCTCCGCAGGAAAGAATCCACATCTCTCGACTTTCTGTAACGTCCTCTCTGAAAGCACAACGTGTGTCTCTCCTGGAACTTCTAGCTGCCTTATTAGAGGGGCTTTTCCCTTCCACTCTATTCGTCACAGAATGCTGAACTGTAGCAGCGGAAAAACAGAGAAAAACGAAATGTCCCTAGGAATCAAGGGTTAAGAATGAGAGAGAAGCGTAGTGCAGAATGCATGGACACAAGGAGAAGTCAGAACCACTCCTTTGGGATGTGCGCAGAAGAAGCCGCTCGTCCGAGAAAAGCATCCGGCTGAAGTCGCCCTTTCTCGGCATCCGACAAGACCGCTGTTGAAGTCTGAAAGTGGTATTCGGGGAGAAAAGCGATTTAACGGGCAGCAACTGCAAACTCTCCGTAGAGATAATGTCATTGGATTGGAGAAATGTGGTATTTCGGGGAGATAATGTCCTAATTTGGGGAGAAGATGCCGTTCTGTGAGGGGGAAGCATGCATTTCTGAGAGAAAATCTCCTATTTAGGGTGAAAGTGTCATCTTGCTAACGAACTTCATGGAGAAATTATGAGGTATTTTTATGAAACCTGGTATTCCCTTGAAAGAGTATATCTGTGATCAAATGCCATATTTCTGGGAGGGAACATCTGATGTGGGGGGGAGAAGGTGATGTATGTGTGAGAAAGCTGGTGTTTCTGGGAGAAAATGTCAGGTATTGGTGAGGAAACAGATGCTAGAGAGGGAAAAGGGAGAGAAGTGGTTTCTCCCCTTTGGGAGAGAAGTGGTATTTCTGGGAGAAAATGCCCCAAATCGGGGAGTAAGTGTCATCCTGAGGCGTGTCATGGAGTAGATTTGGGAGGAAATGGAGGTGTTTCACAGAGTAGCGGCACTTCTGGGAGAAAATGTCCTCAGTGGGAAAGACAATGTCCTCTTGAGGGAAGAAAACAGGTCTTTCTTACAGCAAATGTCATCCAATTGGGAGAAAATCTCCTCTCTTGGGGAGAAAAGTGGTCTTTCTGAGAGAAGGTGTCCTCTTCTTGGATGCAAGCGTCCCATTTGGCATTGTCATGGAGGCTTTTTGGGGAGAAAGCGTGTGGCAGTTGTAAGAGAAGGGGTATTTCTGGGAGCAAATCTCCTCTTTTTGGAAGAGAAGGTGAAATTTCCAAGGGAAAAGTGGCATTTCTGGGAGGAAATGACATAGCTGGGGGAGAAAAGTGGGAACCGGTGGGAAAGAAGATCTTGTACTGGAGAGCAACGGTGGTCTTTTTGGTGTGCCAAGTGGTCTCTTGGGGAGACAACGTGGTAAATAGGGGAGACAATGTCCTCTGGAGGAGTGTCAAGTAGTATTTGGGAGAGCAAACGTCAGGTATTTCTCGGAAACCGGCTGTTTCTGGGAGATAGTAGCAGACTTGGTTGGAAAATGACAGGTGTTTGTGAGAAAGCTGGTATTTTGGGAAAAAAAGGCCGTTTTTTAAAGAATAAGCTGGCATTTCTGGGAGAATATGTCCCATCTTTGGGAGAAAACGGGTGTATGTGGGAGAAAATGTCGTGTATTTGGGAGAAAGCTGGTGTATGTGGGAGAAAAGGCCATTGTGATGGGAGTCAGTGTGATCTTGAGGAGTGGAAAGCAGTATTCTTGAGATGAAACGTGAGGTATTTCTAAGAGTCCTGGTATTTCTGGGAGAAAATGTCTTGTTTTGGAGAGCCAAAGTCCCATTTTGGGGGCAGAAGCTGGTATTTCTCTGACACTGCCATCTTGATGGGGGTAAGTGTGATCTTGAGGAGTGTAAAGCAGCATTTTGGTTAGAAAATGGGAGCTCTTCCTAAGAGCAGTGCTATTTCTGGGAGAAAAGGAGCTCTACTGGGCATAAAAATGGTGTATCTGTGATAAAATGCCACATTTCTGAAAGAAACTGTCCTCTTGCGGAGTGTAATGCTGTATGTTCCGGAGGAAATGGGAAATATTCAGCAGAGTCCTGGTATTTCTGGGAGAAGAGGTCTGATGTGGGGGGGGGAAGGTGATGTATCTGTGAGAAAGCTGGTGTTTCTGGGAGAAAATGCCAGGTATTGGTGAGGAAACAGATGCTAGAGAGGGAAAAGGCCATCCCTTTGGAAGAGAAGTGGTCTTTCTGGGAGAAAATGCCCCAAATCTGGGAGTAAGTGTCATCCTGAGGCGTGTCATGGAGTAGATTTGGGAGGAAATGGAGGTGTTTCACAGAGTAGCGGCACTTCTGGGAGAAAATGTCCTCAGTGGGAAAGACAATGTCCTCTTGAGGGAAGAAAACAGGTCTTTCTTACAGCAAATGTCATCCAATTGGGAGAAAATCTCCTCTCTTGGGGAGAAAAGTGGTCTTTCTGAGAGAAGGTGTCCTCTTCTTGGCTGCAAGTGTCCCATTTGGCATTGTCATGGAGGCTTTTTGGGGAGAAAGCGTGTGGCAGTTGTAAGAGAAGGGGTATTTCTGGGAGCAAATCTCCTCTTTTTGGAAGAGAAGGTGAAATTTCCAAGGGAAAAGTGGCATTTCTGGGAGGAAATGACATAGCTGGGGGAGAAAAGTGGGAACCGGTGGGAAAGAAGATCTTGTACTGGAGAGCAACGGTGGTCTTTTTGGTGTGCCAAGTGGTCTCTTGGGGAGACAACGTGGTAAATAGGGGAGACAATGTCCTCTGGAGGAGTGTCAAGTAGTATTTGGGAGAGCAAACGTCAGGTATTTCTCGGAAACCGGCTGTTTCTGGGAGATAGTAGCAGACTTGGTTGGAAAATGACAGGTGTTTGTGAGAAAGCTGGTATTTTGGGGAAAAAAGGCCGTTTGTTAAAGAATAAGCTGGCATTTCTGGGAGAATATGTCCCATCTTTGGGAGAAAACGGGTGTATGTGGGAGAAAATGTCGTGTATTTGGGAGAAAGCTGGTGTATGTGGGAGAAAAGGCCATTGTGATGGGAGTCAGTGTGATCTTGAGGAGTGGAAAGCAGTATTCTTGAGATGAAACGTGAGGTATTTCTAAGAGTCCTGGTATTTCTGGGAGAAAATGTCTTGTTTTGGAGAGCCAAAGTCCCATTTTGGGGGCAGAAGCTGGTATTTCTCTGACACTGCCATCTTGATGGGGGTAAGTGTGATCTTGAGGAGTGTAAAGCAGCATTTTGGTTAGAAAATGGGAGCTCTTCCTAAGAGCAGTGCTATTTCTGGGAGAAAAGGAGCTCTACTGGGCATAAAAATGGTGTATCTGTGATAAAATGCCACATTTCTGAAAGAAACTGTCCTCTTGCGGAGTGTAATGCTGTATGTTCCGGAGGAAATGGGAAATATTCAGCAGAGTCCTGGTATTTCTGGGAGAAGAGGTCTGATGTGGGGGGGGGAAGGTGATGTATCTGTGAGAAAGCTGGTGTTTCTGGGAGAAAATGCCAGGTATTGGTGAGGAAACAGATGCTAGAGAGGGAAAAGGCCATCCCTTTGGGAGAGAAGTGGTATTTCTGGGAGAAAATGCCCCAAATCGGGGAGTAAGTGTCATCCTGAGGCGTGTCATGGAGTAGATTTGGGAGGAAATGGAGGTGTTTCACAGAGTAGCGGCACTTCTGGGAGAAAATGTCCTCAGTGGGAAAGACAATGTCCTCTTGAGGGAAGAAAACAGGTCTTTCTTACAGCAAATGTCATCCAATTGGGAGAAAATCTCCTCTCTTGGGGAGAAAAGTGGTCTTTCTGAGAGAAGGTGTCCTCTTCTTGGCTGCAAGTGTCCCATTTGGCATTGTCATGGAGGCTTTTTGGGGAGAAAGCGTGTGGCAGTTGTAAGAGAAGGGGTATTTCTGGGAGCAAATCTCCTCTTTTTGGAAGAGAAGGTGAAATTTCCAAGGGAAAAGTGGCATTTCTGGGAGGAAATGACATAGCTGGGGGAGAAAAGTGGGAACCGGTGGGAAAGAAGATCTTGTACTGGAGAGCAACGGTGGTCTTTTTGGTGTGCCAAGTGGTCTCTTGGGGAGACAACGTGGTAAATAGGGGAGACAATGTCCTCTGGAGGAGTGTCAAGTAGTATTTGGGAGAGCAAACGTAAGGTATTTCTCGGAAACCGGCTGTTTCTGGGAGATAGTAGCAGACTTGGTTGGAAAATGACAGGTGTTTGTGAGAAAGCTGGTATTTTGGGAAAAAAAGGCCGTTTTTTAAAGAATAAGCTGGCATTTCTGGGAGAATATGTCCCATCTTTGGGAGAAAACGGGTGTATGTGGGAGAAAATGTCGTGTATTTGGGAGAAAGCTGGTGTATGTGGGAGAAAAGGCCATTGTGATGGGAGTCAGTGTGATCTTGAGGAGTGGAAAGCAGTATTCTTGAGATGAAACGTGAGGTATTTCTAAGAGTCCTGGTATTTCTGGGAGAAAATGTCTTGTTTTGGAGAGCCAAAGTCCCATTTTGGGGGCAGAAGCTGGTATTTCTGTGACACTGCCATCTTGATGGGGGTAAGTGTGATCTTGAGGAGTGTAAAGCAGCATTTTGGTTAGAAAATGGGAGCTCTTCCTAAGAGCAGTGCTATTTCTGGGAGAAAAGGAGCTCTACTGGGCATAAAAATGGTGTATCTGTGATAAAATGCCACATTTCTGAAAGAAACTGTCCTCTTGCGGAGTGTAATGCTGTATGTTCCGGAGGAAATGGGAAATATTCAGCAGAGTCCTGGTATTTCTGGGAGAAGAGGTCTGATGTGGGGGGGGGAAGGTGATGTATCTGTGAGAAAGCTGGTGTTTCTGGGAGAAAATGCCAGGTATTGGTGAGGAAACAGATGCTAGAGAGGGAAAAGGCTGGTATTTTGGGGAAAAAAGGCCGTTTTTTAAAGAATAAGCTGGCATTTCTGGGAGAATATGTCCCATCTTTGGGAGAAAACGGGTGTATGTGGGAGAAAATGTCGTGTATTTGGGAGAAAGCTGGTGTATGTGGGAGAAAAGGCCATTGTGATGGGAGTCAGTGTGATCTTGAGGAGTGGAAAGCAGTATTCTTGAGATGAAACGTGAGGTATTTCTAAGAGTCCTGGTATTTCTGGGAGAAAATGTCTTGTTTTGGAGAGCCAAAGTCCCATTTTGGGGGCAGAAGCTGGTATTTCTGTGACACTGCCATCTTGATGGGGGTAAGTGTGATCTTGAGGAGTGTAAAGCAGCATTTTGGTTAGAAAATGGGAGCTCTTCCTAAGAGCAGTGCTATTTCTGGGAGAAAAGGAGCTCTACTGGGCATAAAAATGGTGTATCTGTGATAAAATGCCACATTTCTGAAAGAAACTGTCCTCTTGCGGAGTGTAATGCTGTATGTTCCGGAGGAAATGGGAAATATTCAGCAGAGTCCTGGTATTTCTGGGAGAAGAGGTCTGATGTGGGGGGGGGAAGGTGATGTATCTGTGAGAAAGCTGGTGTTTCTGGGAGAAAATGCCAGGTATTGGTGAGGAAACAGATGCTAGAGAGGGAAAAGGCTGGTATTTTGGGGAAAAAAGGCCGTTTGTTAAAGAATAAGCTGGCATTTCTGGGAGAATATGTCCCATCTTTGGGAGAAAACGGGTGTATGTGGGAGAAAATGTCGTGTATTTGGGAGAAAGCTGGTGTATGTGGGAGAAAAGGCCATTGTGATGGGAGTCAGTGTGATCTTGAGGAGTGGAAAGCAGTATTCTTGAGATGAAACGTGAGGTATTTCTAAGAGTCCTGGTATTTCTGGGAGAAAATGTCTTGTTTTGGAGAGCCAAAGTCCCATTTTGGGGGCAGAAGCTGGTATTTCTCTGACACTGCCATCTTGATGGGGGTAAGTGTGATCTTGAGGAGTGTAAAGCAGCATTTTGGTTAGAAAATGGGAGCTCTTCCTAAGAGCAGTGCTATTTCTGGGAGAAAAGGAGCTCTACTGGGCATAAAAATGGTGTATCTGTGATAAAATGCCACATTTCTGAAAGAAACTGTCCTCTTGCGGAGTGTAATGCTGTATGTTCCGGAGGAAATGGGAAATATTCAGCAGAGTCCTGGTATTTCTGGGAGAAGAGGTCTGATGTGGGGGGGGGAAGGTGATGTATCTGTGAGAAAGCTGGTGTTTCTGGGAGAAAATGCCAGGTATTGGTGAGGAAACAGATGCTAGAGAGGGAAAAGGCTGGTATTTTGGGGAAAAAAGGCCGTTTTTTAAAGAATAAGCTGGCATTTCTGGGAGAATATGTCCCATCTTTGGGAGAAAACGGGTGTATGTGGGAGAAAATGTCGTGTATTTGGGAGAAAGCTGGTGTATGTGGGAGAAAAGGCCATTGTGATGGGAGTCAGTGTGATCTTGAGGAGTGGAAAGCAGTATTCTTGAGATGAAACGTGAGGTATTTCTAAGAGTCCTGGTATTTCTGGGAGAAAATGTCTTGTTTTGGAGAGCCAAAGTCCCATTTTGGGGGCAGAAGCTGGTATTTCTGTGACACTGCCATCTTGATGGGGGTAAGTGTGATCTTGAGGAGTGTAAAGCAGCATTTTGGTTAGAAAATGGGAGCTCTTCCTAAGAGCAGTGCTATTTCTGGGAGAAAAGGAGCTCTACTGGGCATAAAAATGGTGTATCTGTGATAAAATGCCACATTTCTGAAAGAAACTGTCCTCTTGCGGAGTGTAATGCTGTATGTTCCGGAGGAAATGGGAAATATTCAGCAGAGTCCTGGTATTTCTGGGAGAAGAGGTCTGATGTGGGGGGGGGAAGGTGATGTATCTGTGAGAAAGCTGGTGTTTCTGGGAGAAAATGCCAGGTATTGGTGAGGAAACAGATGCTAGAGAGGGAAAAGGCCATCCCTTTGGGAGAGAAGTGGTATTTCTGGGAGAAAATGCCCCAAATCGGGGAGTAAGTGTCATCCTGAGGCGTGTCATGGAGTAGATTTGGGAGGAAATGGAGGTGTTTCACAGAGTAGCGGCACTTCTGGGAGAAAATGTCCTCAGTGGGAAAGACAATGTCCTCTTGAGGGAAGAAAACAGGTCTTTCTTACAGCAAATGTCATCCAATTGGGAGAAAATCTCCTCTCTTGGGGAGAAAAGTGGTCTTTCTGAGAGAAGGTGTCCTCTTCTTGGCTGCAAGTGTCCCATTTGGCATTGTCATGGAGGCTTTTTGGGGAGAAAGCGTGTGGCAGTTGTAAGAGAAGGGGTATTTCTGGGAGCAAATCTCCTCTTTTTGGAAGAGAAGGTGAAATTTCCAAGGGAAAAGTGGCATTTCTGGGAGGAAATGACATAGCTGGGGGAGAAAAGTGGGAACCGGTGGGAAAGAAGATCTTGTACTGGAGAGCAATGGTGGTCTTTTTGGTGTGCCAAGTGGTCTCTTGGGGAGACAACGTGGTAAATAGGGGAGACAATGTCCTCTGGAGGAGTGTCAAGTAGTATTTGGGAGAGCAAACGTCAGGTATTTCTCGGAAACCGGCTGTTTCTGGGAGATAGTAGCAGACTTGGTTGGAAAATGACAGGTGTTTGTGAGAAAGCTGGTATTTTGGGAAAAAAAGGCCGTTTTTTAAAGAATAAGCTGGCATTTCTGGGAGAATATGTCCCATCTTTGGGAGAAAACGGGTGTATGTGGGAGAAAATGTCGTGTATTTGGGAGAAAGCTGGTGTATGTGGGAGAAAAGGCCATTGTGATGGGAGTCAGTGTGATCTTGAGGAGTGGAAAGCAGTATTCTTGAGATGAAACGTGAGGTATTTCTAAGAGTCCTGGTATTTCTGGGAGAAAATGTCTTGTTTTGGAGAGCCAAAGTCCCATTTTGGGGGCAGAAGCTGGTATTTCTGTGACACTGCCATCTTGATGGGGGTAAGTGTGATCTTGAGGAGTGTAAAGCAGCATTTTGGTTAGAAAATGGGAGCTCTTCCTAAGAGCAGTGCTATTTCTGGGAGAAAAGGAGCTCTACTGGGCATAAAAATGGTGTATCTGTGATAAAATGCCACATTTCTGAAAGAAACTGTCCTCTTGCGGAGTGTAATGCTGTATGTTCCGGAGGAAATGGGAAATATTCAGCAGAGTCCTGGTATTTCTGGGAGAAGAGGTCTGATGTGGGGGGGGGAAGGTGATGTATTTGTGAGAAAGCTGGTGTTTCTGGGAGAAAATGCCAGGTATTGGTGAGGAAACAGATGCTAGAGAGGGAAAAGGCTGGTATTTTGGGGAAAAAAGGCCGTTTTTTAAAGAATAAGCTGGCATTTCTGGGAGAATATGTCCCATCTTTGGGAGAAAACGGGTGTATGTGGGAGAAAATGTCGTGTATTTGGGAGAAAGCTGGTGTATGTGGGAGAAAAGGCCATTGTGATGGGAGTCAGTGTGATCTTGAGGAGTGGAAAGCAGTATTCTTGAGATGAAACGTGAGGTATTTCTAAGAGTCCTGGTATTTCTGGGAGAAAATGTCTTGTTTTGGAGAGCCAAAGTCCCATTTTGGGGGCAGAAGCTGGTATTTCTGTGACACTGCCATCTTGATGGGGGTAAGTGTGATCTTGAGGAGTGTAAAGCAGCATTTTGGTTAGAAAATGGGAGCTCTTCCTAAGAGCAGTGCTATTTCTGGGAGAAAAGGAGCTCTACTGGGCATAAAAATGGTGTATCTGTGATAAAATGCCACATTTCTGAAAGAAACTGTCCTCTTGCGGAGTGTAATGCTGTATGTTCCGGAGGAAATGGGAAATATTCAGCAGAGTCCTGGTATTTCTGGGAGAAGAGGTCTGATGTGGGGGGGGGAAGGTGATGTATTTGTGAGAAAGCTGGTGTTTCTGGGAGAAAATGCCAGGTATTGGTGAGGAAACAGATGCTAGAGAGGGAAAAGGCTGGTATTTTGGGGAAAAAAGGCCGTTTTTTAAAGAATAAGCTGGCATTTCTGGGAGAATATGTCCCATCTTTGGGAGAAAACGGGTGTATGTGGGAGAAAATGTCGTGTATTTGGGAGAAAGCTGGTGTATGTGGGAGAAAAGGCCATTGTGATGGGAGTCAGTGTGATCTTGAGGAGTGGAAAGCAGTATTCTTGAGATGAAACGTGAGGTATTTCTAAGAGTCCTGGTATTTCTGGGAGAAAATGTCTTGTTTTGGAGAGCCAAAGTCCCATTTTGGGGGCAGAAGCTGGTATTTCTGTGACACTGCCATCTTGATGGGGGTAAGTGTGATCTTGAGGAGTGTAAAGCAGCATTTTGGTTAGAAAATGGGAGCTCTTCCTAAGAGCAGTGCTATTTCTGGGAGAAAAGGAGCTCTACTGGGCATAAAAATGGTGTATCTGTGATAAAATGCCACATTTCTGAAAGAAACTGTCCTCTTGCGGAGTGTAATGCTGTATGTTCCGGAGGAAATGGGAAATATTCAGCAGAGTCCTGGTATTTCTGGGAGAAGAGGTCTGATGTGGGGGGGAAGGTGATGTATCTGTGAGAAAGCTGGTGTTTCTGGGAGAAAATGCCAGGTATTGGTGAGGAAACAGATGCTAGAGAGGGAAAAGGCTGGTATTTTGGGGAAAAAAGGCCGTTTGTTAAAGAATAAGCTGGCATTTCTGGGAGAATATGTCCCATCTTTGGGAGAAAACGGGTGTATGTGGGAGAAAATGTCGTGTATTTGGGAGAAAGCTGGTGTATGTGGGAGAAAAGGCCATTGTGATGGGAGTCAGTGTGATCTTGAGGAGTGGAAAGCAGTATTCTTGAGATGAAACGTGAGGTATTTCTAAGAGTCCTGGTATTTCTGGGAGAAAATGTCTTGTTTTGGAGAGCCAAAGTCCCATTTTGGGGGCAGAAGCTGGTATTTCTCTGACACTGCCATCTTGATGGGGGTAAGTGTGATCTTGAGGAGTGTAAAGCAGCATTTTGGTTAGAAAATGGGAGCTCTTCCTAAGAGCAGTGCTATTTCTGGGAGAAAAGGAGCTCTACTGGGCATAAAAATGGTGTATCTGTGATAAAATGCCACATTTCTGAAAGAAACTGTCCTCTTGCGGAGTGTAATGCTGTATGTTCCGGAGGAAATGGGAAATATTCAGCAGAGTCCTGGTATTTCTGGGAGAAGAGGTCTGATGTGGGGGGGGGAAGGTGATGTATCTGTGAGAAAGCTGGTGTTTCTGGGAGAAAATGCCAGGTATTGGTGAGGAAACAGATGCTAGAGAGGGAAAAGGCTGGTATTTTGGGGAAAAAAGGCCGTTTTTTAAAGAATAAGCTGGCATTTCTGGGAGAATATGTCCCATCTTTGGGAGAAAACGGGTGTATGTGGGAGAAAATGTCGTGTATTTGGGAGAAAGCTGGTGTATGTGGGAGAAAAGGCCATTGTGATGGGAGTCAGTGTGATCTTGAGGAGTGGAAAGCAGTATTCTTGAGATGAAACGTGAGGTATTTCTAAGAGTCCTGGTATTTCTGGGAGAAAATGTCTTGTTTTGGAGAGCCAAAGTCCCATTTTGGGGGCAGAAGCTGGTATTTCTGTGACACTGCCATCTTGATGGGGGTAAGTGTGATCTTGAGGAGTGTAAAGCAGCATTTTGGTTAGAAAATGGGAGCTCTTCCTAAGAGCAGTGCTATTTCTGGGAGAAAAGGAGCTCTACTGGGCATAAAAATGGTGTATCTGTGATAAAATGCCACATTTCTGAAAGAAACTGTCCTCTTGCGGAGTGTAATGCTGTATGTTCCGGAGGAAATGGGAAATATTCAGCAGAGTCCTGGTATTTCTGGGAGAAGAGGTCTGATGTGGGGGGGGGAAGGTGATGTATCTGTGAGAAAGCTGGTGTTTCTGGGAGAAAATGCCAGGTATTGGTGAGGAAACAGATGCTAGAGAGGGAAAAGGCCATCCCTTTGGGAGAGAAGTGGTATTTCTGGGAGAAAATGCCCCAAATCGGGGAGTAAGTGTCATCCTGAGGCGTGTCATGGAGTAGATTTGGGAGGAAATGGAGGTGTTTCACAGAGTAGCGGCACTTCTGGGAGAAAATGTCCTCAGTGGGAAAGACAATGTCCTCTTGAGGGAAGAAAACAGGTCTTTCTTACAGCAAATGTCATCCAATTGGGAGAAAATCTCCTCTCTTGGGGAGAAAAGTGGTCTTTCTGAGAGAAGGTGTCCTCTTCTTGGCTGCAAGTGTCCCATTTGGCATTGTCATGGAGGCTTTTTGGGGAGAAAGCGTGTGGCAGTTGTAAGAGAAGGGGTATTTCTGGGAGCAAATCTCCTCTTTTTGGAAGAGAAGGTGAAATTTCCAAGGGAAAAGTGGCATTTCTGGGAGGAAATGACATAGCTGGGGGAGAAAAGTGGGAACCGGTGGGAAAGAAGATCTTGTACTGGAGAGCAATGGTGGTCTTTTTGGTGTGCCAAGTGGTCTCTTGGGGAGACAACGTGGTAAATAGGGGAGACAATGTCCTCTGGAGGAGTGTCAAGTAGTATTTGGGAGAGCAAACGTCAGGTATTTCTCGGAAACCGGCTGTTTCTGGGAGATAGTAGCAGACTTGGTTGGAAAATGACAGGTGTTTGTGAGAAAGCTGGTATTTTGGGAAAAAAAGGCCGTTTTTTAAAGAATAAGCTGGCATTTCTGGGAGAATATGTCCCATCTTTGGGAGAAAACGGGTGTATGTGGGAGAAAATGTCGTGTATTTGGGAGAAAGCTGGTGTATGTGGGAGAAAAGGCCATTGTGATGGGAGTCAGTGTGATCTTGAGGAGTGGAAAGCAGTATTCTTGAGATGAAACGTGAGGTATTTCTAAGAGTCCTGGTATTTCTGGGAGAAAATGTCTTGTTTTGGAGAGCCAAAGTCCCATTTTGGGGGCAGAAGCTGGTATTTCTGTGACACTGCCATCTTGATGGGGGTAAGTGTGATCTTGAGGAGTGTAAAGCAGCATTTTGGTTAGAAAATGGGAGCTCTTCCTAAGAGCAGTGCTATTTCTGGGAGAAAAGGAGCTCTACTGGGCATAAAAATGGTGTATCTGTGATAAAATGCCACATTTCTGAAAGAAACTGTCCTCTTGCGGAGTGTAATGCTGTATGTTCCGGAGGAAATGGGAAATATTCAGCAGAGTCCTGGTATTTCTGGGAGAAGAGGTCTGATGTGGGGGGGAAGGTGATGTATTTGTGAGAAAGCTGGTGTTTCTGGGAGAAAATGCCAGGTATTGGTGAGGAAACAGATGCTAGAGAGGGAAAAGGCTGGTATTTTGGGGAAAAAAGGCCGTTTTTTAAAGAATAAGCTGGCATTTCTGGGAGAATATGTCCCATCTTTGGGAGAAAACGGGTGTATGTGGGAGAAAATGTCGTGTATTTGGGAGAAAGCTGGTGTATGTGGGAGAAAAGGCCATTGTGATGGGAGTCAGTGTGATCTTGAGGAGTGGAAAGCAGTATTCTTGAGATGAAACGTGAGGTATTTCTAAGAGTCCTGGTATTTCTGGGAGAAAATGTCTTGTTTTGGAGAGCCAAAGTCCCATTTTGGGGGCAGAAGCTGGTATTTCTGTGACACTGCCATCTTGATGGGGGTAAGTGTGATCTTGAGGAGTGTAAAGCAGCATTTTGGTTAGAAAATGGGAGCTCTTCCTAAGAGCAGTGCTATTTCTGGGAGAAAAGGAGCTCTACTGGGCATAAAAATGGTGTATCTGTGATAAAATGCCACATTTCTGAAAGAAACTGTCCTCTTGCGGAGTGTAATGCTGTATGTTCCGGAGGAAATGGGAAATATTCAGCAGAGTCCTGGTATTTCTGGGAGAAGAGGTCTGATGTGGGGGGGGGAAGGTGATGTATCTGTGAGAAAGCTGGTGTTTCTGGGAGAAAATGCCAGGTATTGGTGAGGAAACAGATGCTAGAGAGGGAAAAGGCTGGTATTTTGGGGAAAAAAGGCCGTTTGTTAAAGAATAAGCTGGCATTTCTGGGAGAATATGTCCCATCTTTGGGAGAAAACGGGTGTATGTGGGAGAAAATGTCGTGTATTTGGGAGAAAGCTGGTGTATGTGGGAGAAAAGGCCATTGTGATGGGAGTCAGTGTGATCTTGAGGAGTGGAAAGCAGTATTCTTGAGATGAAACGTGAGGTATTTCTAAGAGTCCTGGTATTTCTGGGAGAAAATGTCTTGTTTTGGAGAGCCAAAGTCCCATTTTGGGGGCAGAAGCTGGTATTTCTGTGACACTGCCATCTTGATGGGGGTAAGTGTGATCTTGAGGAGTGTAAAGCAGCATTTTGGTTAGAAAATGGGAGCTCTTCCTAAGAGCAGTGCTATTTCTGGGAGAAAAGGAGCTCTACTGGGCATAAAAATGGTGTATCTGTGATAAAATGCCACATTTCTGAAAGAAACTGTCCTCTTGCGGAGTGTAATGCTGTATGGTCCGGAGGAAATGGGAAATATTCAGCAGAGTCCTGGTATTTCTGGGAGAAGAGGTCTGATGTGGGGGGGGGAAGGTGATGTATCTGTGAGAAAGCTGGTGTTTCTGGGAGAAAATGCCAGGTATTGGTGAGGAAACAGATGCTAGAGAGGGAAAAGGCCATCCCTTTGGGAGAGAAGTGGTATTTCTGGGAGAAAATGCCCCAAATCGGGGAGTAAGTGTCATCCTGAGGCGTGTCATGGAGTAGATTTGGGAGGAAATGGAGGTGTTTCACAGAGTAGCGGCACTTCTGGGAGAAAATGTCCTCAGTGGGAAAGACAATGTCCTCTTGAGGGAAGAAAACAGGTCTTTCTTACAGCAAATGTCATCCAATTGGGAGAAAATCTCCTCTCTTGGGGAGAAAAGTGGTCTTTCTGAGAGAAGGTGTCCTCTTCTTGGCTGCAAGTGTCCCATTTGGCATTGTCATGGAGGCTTTTTGGGGAGAAAGCGTGTGGCAGTTGTAAGAGAAGGGGTATTTCTGGGAGCAAATCTCCTCTTTTTGGAAGAGAAGGTGAAATTTCCAAGGGAAAAGTGGCATTTCTGGGAGGAAATGACATAGCTGGGGGAGAAAAGTGGGAACCGGTGGGAAAGAAGATCTTGTACTGGAGAGCAACGGTGGTCTTTTTGGTGTGCCAAGTGGTCTCTTGGGGAGACAACGTGGTAAATAGGGGAGACAATGTCCTCTGGAGGAGTGTCAAGTAGTATTTGGGAGAGCAAACGTCAGGTATTTCTCGGAAACCGGCTGTTTCTGGGAGATAGTAGCAGACTTGGTTGGAAAATGACAGGTGTTTGTGAGAAAGCTGGTATTTTGGGAAAAAAAGGCCGTTTTTTAAAGAATAAGCTGGCATTTCTGGGAGAATATGTCCCATCTTTGGGAGAAAACGGGTGTATGTGGGAGAAAATGTCGTGTATTTGGGAGAAAGCTGGTGTATGTGGGAGAAAAGGCCATTGTGATGGGAGTCAGTGTGATCTTGAGGAGTGGAAAGCAGTATTCTTGAGATGAAACGTGAGGTATTTCTAAGAGTCCTGGTATTTCTGGGAGAAAATGTCTTGTTTTGGAGAGCCAAAGTCCCATTTTGGGGGCAGAAGCTGGTATTTCTGTGACACTGCCATCTTGATGGGGGTAAGTGTGATCTTGAGGAGTGTAAAGCAGCATTTTGGTTAGAAAATGGGAGCTCTTCCTAAGAGCAGTGCTATTTCTGGGAGAAAAGGAGCTCTACTGGGCATAAAAATGGTGTATCTGTGATAAAATGCCACATTTCTGAAAGAAACTGTCCTCTTGCGGAGTGTAATGCTGTATGTTCCGGAGGAAATGGGAAATATTCAGCAGAGTCCTGGTATTTCTGGGAGAAGAGGTCTGATGTGGGGGGGGGAAGGTGATGTATCTGTGAGAAAGCTGGTGTTTCTGGGAGAAAATGCCAGGTATTGGTGAGGAAACAGATGCTAGAGAGGGAAAAGGCCATCCCTTTGGGAGAGAAGTGGTATTTCTGGGAGAAAATGCCCCAAATCGGGGAGTAAGTGTCATCCTGAGGCGTGTCATGGAGTAGATTTGGGAGGAAATGGAGGTGTTTCACAGAGTAGCGGCACTTCTGGGAGAAAATGTCCTCAGTGGGAAAGACAATGTCCTCTTGAGGGAAGAAAACAGGTCTTTCTTACAGCAAATGTCATCCAATTGGGAGAAAATCTCCTCTCTTGGGGAGAAAAGTGGTCTTTCTGAGAGAAGGTGTCCTCTTCTTGGCTGCAAGTGTCCCATTTGGCATTGTCATGGAGGCTTTTTGGGGAGAAAGCGTGTGGCAGTTGTAAGAGAAGGGGTATTTCTGGGAGCAAATCTCCTCTTTTTGGAAGAGAAGGTGAAATTTCCAAGGGAAAAGTGGCATTTCTGGGAGGAAATGACATAGCTGGGGGAGAAAAGTGGGAACCGGTGGGAAAGAAGATCTTGTACTGGAGAGCAACGGTGGTCTTTTTGGTGTGCCAAGTGGTCTCTTGGGGAGACAACGTGGTAAATAGGGGAGACAATGTCCTCTGGAGGAGTGTCAAGTAGTATTTGGGAGAGCAAACGTCAGGTATTTCTCGGAAACCGGCTGTTTCTGGGAGATAGTAGCAGACTTGGTTGGAAAATGACAGGTGTTTGTGAGAAAGCTGGTATTTTGGGAAAAAAAGGCCGTTTTTTAAAGAATAAGCTGGCATTTCTGGGAGAATATGTCCCATCTTTGGGAGAAAACGGGTGTATGTGGGAGAAAATGTCGTGTATTTGGGAGAAAGCTGGTGTATGTGGGAGAAAAGGCCATTGTGATGGGAGTCAGTGTGATCTTGAGGAGTGGAAAGCAGTATTCTTGAGATGAAACGTGAGGTATTTCTAAGAGTCCTGGTATTTCTGGGAGAAAATGTCTTGTTTTGGAGAGCCAAAGTCCCATTTTGGGGGCAGAAGCTGGTATTTCTGTGACACTGCCATCTTGATGGGGGTAAGTGTGATCTTGAGGAGTGTAAAGCAGCATTTTGGTTAGAAAATGGGAGCTCTTCCTAAGAGCAGTGCTATTTCTGGGAGAAAAGGAGCTCTACTGGGCATAAAAATGGTGTATCTGTGATAAAATGCCACATTTCTGAAAGAAACTGTCCTCTTGCGGAGTGTAATGCTGTATGTTCCGGAGGAAATGGGAAATATTCAGCAGAGTCCTGGTATTTCTGGGAGAAGAGGTCTGATGTGGGGGGGGGAAGGTGATGTATCTGTGAGAAAGCTGGTGTTTCTGGGAGAAAATGCCAGGTATTGGTGAGGAAACAGATGCTAGAGAGGGAAAAGGCTGGTATTTTGGGGAAAAAAGGCCGTTTGTTAAAGAATAAGCTGGCATTTCTGGGAGAATATGTCCCATCTTTGGGAGAAAACGGGTGTATGTGGGAGAAAATGTCGTGTATTTGGGAGAAAGCTGGTGTATGTGGGAGAAAAGGCCATTGTGATGGGAGTCAGTGTGATCTTGAGGAGTGGAAAGCAGTATTCTTGAGATGAAACGTGAGGTATTTCTAAGAGTCCTGGTATTTCTGGGAGAAAATGTCTTGTTTTGGAGAGCCAAAGTCCCATTTTGGGGGCAGAAGCTGGTATTTCTCTGACACTGCCATCTTGATGGGGGTAAGTGTGATCTTGAGGAGTGTAAAGCAGCATTTTGGTTAGAAAATGGGAGCTCTTCCTAAGAGCAGTGCTATTTCTGGGAGAAAAGGAGCTCTACTGGGCATAAAAATGGTGTATCTGTGATAAAATGCCACATTTCTGAAAGAAACTGTCCTCTTGCGGAGTGTAATGCTGTATGTTCCGGAGGAAATGGGAAATATTCAGCAGAGTCCTGGTATTTCTGGGAGAAGAGGTCTGATGTGGGGGGGAAGGTGATGTATCTGTGAGAAAGCTGGTGTTTCTGGGAGAAAATGCCAGGTATTGGTGAGGAAACAGATGCTAGAGAGGGAAAAGGCTGGTATTTTGGGGAAAAAAGGCCGTTTGTTAAAGAATAAGCTGGCATTTCTGGGAGAATATGTCCCATCTTTGGGAGAAAACGGGTGTATGTGGGAGAAAATGTCGTGTATTTGGGAGAAAGCTGGTGTATGTGGGAGAAAAGGCCATTGTGATGGGAGTCAGTGTGATCTTGAGGAGTGGAAAGCAGTATTCTTGAGATGAAACGTGAGGTATTTCTAAGAGTCCTGGTATTTCTGGGAGAAAATGTCTTGTTTTGGAGAGCCAAAGTCCCATTTTGGGGGCAGAAGCTGGTATTTCTGTGACACTGCCATCTTGATGGGGGTAAGTGTGATCTTGAGGAGTGTAAAGCAGCATTTTGGTTAGAAAATGGGAGCTCTTCCTAAGAGCAGTGCTATTTCTGGGAGAAAAGGAGCTCTACTGGGCATAAAAATGGTGTATCTGTGATAAAATGCCACATTTCTGAAAGAAACTGTCCTCTTGCGGAGTGTAATGCTGTATGTTCCGGAGGAAATGGGAAATATTCAGCAGAGTCCTGGTATTTCTGGGAGAAGAGGTCTGATGTGGGGGGGGGAAGGTGATGTATCTGTGAGAAAGCTGGTGTTTCTGGGAGAAAATGCCAGGTATTGGTGAGGAAACAGATGCTAGAGAGGGAAAAGGCTGGTATTTTGGGGAAAAAAGGCCGTTTGTTAAAGAATAAGCTGGCATTTCTGGGAGAATATGTCCCATCTTTGGGAGAAAACGGGTGTATGTGGGAGAAAATGTCGTGTATTTGGGAGAAAGCTGGTGTATGTGGGAGAAAAGGCCATTGTGATGGGAGTCAGTGTGATCTTGAGGAGTGGAAAGCAGTATTCTTGAGATGAAACGTGAGGTATTTCTAAGAGTCCTGGTATTTCTGGGAGAAAATGTCTTGTTTTGGAGAGCCAAAGTCCCATTTTGGGGGCAGAAGCTGGTATTTCTGTGACACTGCCATCTTGATGGGGGTAAGTGTGATCTTGAGGAGTGTAAAGCAGCATTTTGGTTAGAAAATGGGAGCTCTTCCTAAGAGCAGTGCTATTTCTGGGAGAAAAGGAGCTCTACTGGGCATAAAAATGGTGTATCTGTGATAAAATGCCACATTTCTGAAAGAAACTGTCCTCTTGCGGAGTGTAATGCTGTATGTTCCGGAGGAAATGGGAAATATTCAGCAGAGTCCTGGTATTTCTGGGAGAAGAGGTCTGATGTGGGGGGGGGAAGGTGATGTATCTGTGAGAAAGCTGGTGTTTCTGGGAGAAAATGCCAGGTATTGGTGAGGAAACAGATGCTAGAGAGGGAAAAGGCTGGGATTTTGGGGAAAAAAGGCCGTTTTTTAAAGAATAAGCTGGCATTTCTGGGAGAATATGTCCCATCTTTGGGAGAAAACGGGTGTATGTGGGAGAAAATGTCGTGTATTTGGGAGAAAGCTGGTGTATGTGGGAGAAAAGGCCATTGTGATGGGAGTCAGTGTGATCTTGAGGAGTGGAAAGCAGTATTCTTGAGATGAAACGTGAGGTATTTCTAAGAGTCCTGGTATTTCTGGGAGAAAATGTCTTGTTTTGGAGAGCCAAAGTCCCATTTTGGGGGCAGAAGCTGGTATTTCTGTGACACTGCCATCTTGATGGGGGTAAGTGTGATCTTGAGGAGTGTAAAGCAGCATTTTGGTTAGAAAATGGGAGCTCTTCCTAAGAGCAGTGCTATTTCTGGGAGAAAAGGAGCTCTACTGGGCATAAAAATGGTGTATCTGTGATAAAATGCCACATTTCTGAAAGAAACTGTCCTCTTGCGGAGTGTAATGCTGTATGTTCCGGAGGAAATGGGAAATATTCAGCAGAGTCCTGGTATTTCTGGGAGAAGAGGTCTGATGTGGGGGGGGGAAGGTGATGTATCTGTGAGAAAGCTGGTGTTTCTGGGAGAAAATGCCAGGTATTGGTGAGGAAACAGATGCTAGAGAGGGAAAAGGCTGGTATTTTGGGGAAAAAAGGCCGTTTTTTAAAGAATAAGCTGGCATTTCTGGGAGAATATGTCCCATCTTTGGGAGAAAACGGGTGTATGTGGGAGAAAATGTCGTGTATTTGGGAGAAAGCTGGTGTATGTGGGAGAAAAGGCCATTGTGATGGGAGTCAGTGTGATCTTGAGGAGTGGAAAGCAGTATTCTTGAGATGAAACGTGAGGTATTTCTAAGAGTCCTGGTATTTCTGGGAGAAAATGTCTTGTTTTGGAGAGCCAAAGTCCCATTTTGGGGGCAGAAGCTGGTATTTCTGTGACACTGCCATCTTGATGGGGGTAAGTGTGATCTTGAGGAGTGTAAAGCAGCATTTTGGTTAGAAAATGGGAGCTCTTCCTAAGAGCAGTGCTATTTCTGGGAGAAAAGGAGCTCTACTGGGCATAAAAATGGTGTATCTGTGATAAAATGCCACATTTCTGAAAGAAACTGTCCTCTTGCGGAGTGTAATGCTGTATGTTCCGGAGGAAATGGGAAATATTCAGCAGAGTCCTGGTATTTCTGGGAGAAGAGGTCTGATGTGGGGGGGAAGGTGATGTATCTGTGAGAAAGCTGGTGTTTCTGGGAGAAAATGCCAGGTATTGGTGAGGAAACAGATGCTAGAGAGGGAAAAGGCTGGTATTTTGGGGAAAAAAGGCCGTTTGTTAAAGAATAAGCTGGCATTTCTGGGAGAATATGTCCCATCTTTGGGAGAAAACGGGTGTATGTGGGAGAAAATGTCGTGTATTTGGGTATTGCTAAAGCTGGTGTATGTGGGAGAAAAGGCCATTGTGATGGGAGTCAGTGTGATCTTGAGGAGTGGAAAGCAGTATTCTTGAGATGAAACGTGAGGTATTTCTAAGAGTCCTGGTATTTCTGGGAGAAAATGTCTTGTTTTGGAGAGCCAAAGTCCCATTTTGGGGGCAGAAGCTGGTATTTCTGTGACACTGCCATCTTGATGGGGGTAAGTGTGATCTTGAGGAGTGTAAAGCAGCATTTTGGTTAGAAAATGGGAGCTCTTCCTAAGAGCAGTGCTATTTCTGGGAGAAAAGGAGCTCTACTGGGCATAAAAATGGTGTATCTGTGATAAAATGCCACATTTCTGAAAGAAACTGTCCTCTTGCGGAGTGTAATGCTGTATGTTCCGGAGGAAATGGGAAATATTCAGCAGAGTCCTGGTATTTCTGGGAGAAGAGGTCTGATGTGGGGGGGGGAAGGTGATGTATCTGTGAGAAAGCTGGTGTTTCTGGGAGAAAATGCCAGGTATTGGTGAGGAAACAGATGCTAGAGAGGGAAAAGGCTGGTATTTTGGGGAAAAAAGGCCGTTTGTTAAAGAATAAGCTGGCATTTCTGGGAGAATATGTCCCATCTTTGGGAGAAAACGGGTGTATGTGGGAGAAAATGTCGTGTATTTGGGAGAAAGCTGGTGTATGTGGGAGAAAAGGCCATTGTGATGGGAGTCAGTGTGATCTTGAGGAGTGGAAAGCAGTATTCTTGAGATGAAACGTGAGGTATTTCTAAGAGTCCTGGTATTTCTGGGAGAAAATGTCTTGTTTTGGAGAGCCAAAGTCCCATTTTGGGGGCAGAAGCTGGTATTTCTGTGACACTGCCATCTTGATGGGGGTAAGTGTGATCTTGAGGAGTGTAAAGCAGCATTTTGGTTAGAAAATGGGAGCTCTTCCTAAGAGCAGTGCTATTTCTGGGAGAAAAGGAGCTCTACTGGGCATAAAAATGGTGTATCTGTGATAAAATGCCACATTTCTGAAAGAAACTGTCCTCTTGCGGAGTGTAATGCTGTATGTTCCGGAGGAAATGGGAAATATTCAGCAGAGTCCTGGTATTTCTGGGAGAAGAGGTCTGATGTGGGGGGGGGAAGGTGATGTATCTGTGAGAAAGCTGGTGTTTCTGGGAGAAAATGCCAGGTATTGGTGAGGAAACAGATGCTAGAGAGGGAAAAGGCTGGTATTTTGGGGAAAAAAGGCCGTTTGTTAAAGAATAAGCTGGCATTTCTGGGAGAATATGTCCCATCTTTGGGAGAAAACGGGTGTATGTGGGAGAAAATGTCGTGTATTTGGGAGAAAGCTGGTGTATGTGGGAGAAAAGGCCATTGTGATGGGAGTCAGTGTGATCTTGAGGAGTGGAAAGCAGTATTCTTGAGATGAAACGTGAGGTATTTCTAAGAGTCCTGGTATTTCTGGGAGAAAATGTCTTGTTTTGGAGAGCCAAAGTCCCATTTTGGGGGCAGAAGCTGGTATTTCTGTGACACTGCCATCTTGATGGGGGTAAGTGTGATCTTGAGGAGTGTAAAGCAGCATTTTGGTTAGAAAATGGGAGCTCTTCCTAAGAGCAGTGCTATTTCTGGGAGAAAAGGAGCTCTACTGGGCATAAAAATGGTGTATCTGTGATAAAATGCCACATTTCTGAAAGAAACTGTCCTCTTGCGGAGTGTAATGCTGTATGTTCCGGAGGAAATGGGAAATATTCAGCAGAGTCCTGGTATTTCTGGGAGAAGAGGTCTGATGTGGGGGGGGGGAAGGTGATGTATCTGTGAGAAAGCTGGTGTTTCTGGGAGAAAATGCCAGGTATTGGTGAGGAAACAGATGCTAGAGAGGGAAAAGGCTGGTATTTTGGGGAAAAAAGGCCGTTTGTTAAAGAATAAGCTGGCATTTCTGGGAGAATATGTCCCATCTTTGGGAGAAAACGGGTGTATGTGGGAGAAAATGTCGTGTATTTGGGAGAAAGCTGGTGTATGTGGGAGAAAAGGCCATTGTGATGGGAGTCAGTGTGATCTTGAGGAGTGGAAAGCAGTATTCTTGAGATGAAACGTGAGGTATTTCTAAGAGTCCTGGTATTTCTGGGAGAAAATGTCTTGTTTTGGAGAGCCAAAGTCCCATTTTGGGGGCAGAAGCTGGTATTTCTGTGACACTGCCATCTTGATGGGGGTAAGTGTGATCTTGAGGAGTGTAAAGCAGCATTTTGGTTAGAAAATGGGAGCTCTTCCTAAGAGCAGTGCTATTTCTGGGAGAAAAGGAGCTCTACTGGGCATAAAAATGGTGTATCTGTGATAAAATGCCACATTTCTGAAAGAAACTGTCCTCTTGCGGAGTGTAATGCTGTATGTTCCGGAGGAAATGGGAAATATTCAGCAGAGTCCTGGTATTTCTGGGAGAAGAGGTCTGATGTGGGGGGGGGAAGGTGATGTATCTGTGAGAAAGCTGGTGTTTCTGGGAGAAAATGCCAGGTATTGGTGAGGAAACAGATGCTAGAGAGGGAAAAGGCTGGTATTTTGGGGAAAAAAGGCCGTTTGTTAAAGAATAAGCTGGCATTTCTGGGAGAATATGTCCCATCTTTGGGAGAAAACGGGTGTATGTGGGAGAAAATGTCGTGTATTTGGGAGAAAGCTGGTGTATGTGGGAGAAAAGGCCATTGTGATGGGAGTCAGTGTGATCTTGAGGAGTGGAAAGCAGTATTCTTGAGATGAAACGTGAGGTATTTCTAAGAGTCCTGGTATTTCTGGGAGAAAATGTCTTGTTTTGGAGAGCCAAAGTCCCATTTTGGGGGCAGAAGCTGGTATTTCTGTGACACTGCCATCTTGATGGGGGTAAGTGTGATCTTGAGGAGTGTAAAGCAGCATTTTGGTTAGAAAATGGGAGCTCTTCCTAAGAGCAGTGCTATTTCTGGGAAAAGGAGCTCTACTGGGCATAAAAATGGTGTATCTGTGATAAAATGCCACATTTCTGAAAGAAACTGTCCTCTTGCGGAGTGTAATGCTGTATGTTCCGGAGGAAATGGGAAATATTCAGCAGAGTCCTGGTATTTCTGGGAGAAGAGGTCTGATGTGGGGGGGAAGGTGATGTATCTGTGAGAAAGCTGGTGTTTCTGGGAGAAAATGCCAGGTATTGGTGAGGAAACAGATGCTAGAGAGGGAAAAGGCTGGTATTTTGGGGAAAAAAGGCCGTTTTTTAAAGAATAAGCTGGCATTTCTGGGAGAATATGTCCCATCTTTGGGAGAAAACGGGTGTATGTGGGAGAAAATGTCGTGTATTTGGGAGAAAGCTGTGTATGTGGGAGAAAAGGCCATTGTGATGGGAGTCAGTGTGATCTTGAGGAGTGGAAAGCAGTATTCTTGAGATGAAACGTGAGGTATTTCTAAGAGTCCTGGTATTTCTGGGAGAAAATGTCTTGTTTTGGAGAGCCAAAGTCCCATTTTGGGGGCAGAAGCTGGTATTTCTGTGACACTGCCATCTTGATGGGGGTAAGTGTGATCTTGAGGAGTGTAAAGCAGCATTTTGTTTAGAAAATGGGAGCTCTTCCTAAGAGCAGTGCTATTTCTGGGAGAAAAGGAGCTCTACTGGGCATAAAAATGGTGTATCTGTGATAAAATGCCACATTTCTGAAAGAAACTGTCCTCTTGCGGAGTGTAATGCTGTATGTTCCGGAGGAAATGGGAAATATTCAGCAGAGTCCTGGTATTTCTGGGAGAAGAGGTCTGATGTGGGGGGGGGGGAAGGTGATGTATCTGTGAGAAAGCTGGTGTTTCTGGGAGAAAATGCCAGGTATTGGTGAGGAAACAGATGCTAGAGAGGGAAAAGGCTGGTATTTTGGGGAAAAAAGGCCGTTTTTTAAAGAATAAGCTGGCATTTCTGGGAGAATATGTCCCATCTTTGGGAGAAAACGGGTGTATGTGGGAGAAAATGTCGTGTATTTGGGAGAAAGCTGGTGTATGTGGGAGAAAAGGCCATTGTGATGGGAGTCAGTGTGATCTTGAGGAGTGGAAAGCAGTATTCTTGAGATGAAACGTGAGGTATTTCTAAGAGTCCTGGTATTTCTGGGAGAAAATGTCTTGTTTTGGAGAGCCAAAGTCCCATTTTGGGGGCAGAAGCTGGTATTTCTGTGACACTGCCATCTTGATGGGGGTAAGTGTGATCTTGAGGAGTGTAAAGCAGCATTTTGTTTAGAAAATGGGAGCTCTTCCTAAGAGCAGTGCTATTTCTGGGAGAAAAGGAGCTCTACTGGGCATAAAAATGGTGTATCTGTGATAAAATGCCACATTTCTGAAAGAAACTGTCCTCTTGCGGAGTGTAATGCTGTATGTTCCGGAGGAAATGGGAAATATTCAGCAGAGTCCTGGTATTTCTGGGAGAAGAGGTCTGATGTGGGGGGGGGAAGGTGATGTATCTGTGAGAAAGCTGGTGTTTCTGGGAGAAAATGCCAGGTATTGGTGAGGAAACAGATGCTAGAGAGGGAAAAGGCTGGTATTTTGGGGAAAAAAGGCCGTTTGTTAAAGAATAAGCTGGCATTTCTGGGAGAATATGTCCCATCTTTGGGAGAAAACGGGTGTATGTGGGAGAAAATGTCGTGTATTTGGGAGAAAGCTGGTGTATGTGGGAGAAAAGGCCATTGTGATGGGAGTCAGTGTGATCTTGAGGAGTGGAAAGCAGTATTCTTGAGATGAAACGTGAGGTATTTCTAAGAGTCCTGGTATTTCTGGGAGAAAATGTCTTGTTTTGGAGAGCCAAAGTCCCATTTTGGGGGCAGAAGCTGGTATTTCTGTGACACTGCCATCTTGATGGGGGTAAGTGTGATCTTGAGGAGTGTAAAGCAGCATTTTGGTTAGAAAATGGGAGCTCTTCCTAAGAGCAGTGCTATTTCTGGGAGAAAAGGAGCTCTACTGGGCATAAAAATGGTGTATCTGTGATAAAAGGCCACATTTCTGAAAGAAACTGTCCTCTTGCGGAGTGTAATGCTGTATGTTCCGGAGGAAATGGGAAATATTCAGCAGAGTCCTGGTATTTCTGGGAGAAGAGGTCTGATGTGGGGGGGGGGAAGGTGATGTATCTGTGAGAAAGCTGGTGTTTCTGGGAGAAAATGCCAGGTATTGGTGAGGAAACAGATGCTAGAGAGGGAAAAGGCTGGTATTTTGGGGAAAAAAGGCCGTTTGTTAAAGAATAAGCTGGCATTTCTGGGAGAATATGTCCCATCTTTGGGAGAAAACGGGTGTATGTGGGAGAAAATGTCGTGTATTTGGGAGAAAGCTGGTGTATGTGGGAGAAAAGGCCATTGTGATGGGAGTCAGTGTGATCTTGAGGAGTGGAAAGCAGTATTCTTGAGATGAAACGTGAGGTATTTCTAAGAGTCCTGGTATTTCTGGGAGAAAATGTCTTGTTTTGGAGAGCCAAAGTCCCATTTTGGGGGCAGAAGCTGGTATTTCTGTGACACTGCCATCTTGATGGGGGTAAGTGTGATCTTGAGGAGTGTAAAGCAGCATTTTGGTTAGAAAATGGGAGCTCTTCCTAAGAGCAGTGCTATTTCTGGGAGAAAAGGAGCTCTACTGGGCATAAAAATGGTGTATCTGTGATAAAATGCCACATTTCTGAAAGAAACTGTCCTCTTGCGGAGTGTAATGCTGTATGTTCCGGAGGAAATGGGAAATATTCAGCAGAGTCCTGGTATTTCTGGGAGAAGAGGTCTGATGTGGGGGGGAAGGTGATGTATCTGTGAGAAAGCTGGTGTTTCTGGGAGAAAATGCCAGGTATTGGTGAGGAAACAGATGCTAGAGAGGGAAAAGGCTGGTATTTTGGGGGAAAAAAGGCCGTTTGTTAAAGAATAAGCTGGCATTTCTGGGAGAATATGTCCCATCTTTGGGAGAAAACGGGTGTATGTGGGAGAAAATGTCGTGTATTTGGGAGAAAGCTGGTGTATGTGGGAGAAAAGGCCATTGTGATGGGAGTCAGTGTGATCTTGAGGAGTGGAAAGCAGTATTCTTGAGATGAAACGTGAGGTATTTCTAAGAGTCCTGGTATTTCTGGGAGAAAATGTCTTGTTTTGGAGAGCCAAAGTCCCATTTTGGGGGCAGAAGCTGGTATTTCTGTGACACTGCCATCTTGATGGGGGTAAGTGTGATCTTGAGGAGTGTAAAGCAGCATTTTGTTTAGAAAATGGGAGCTCTTCCTAAGAGCAGTGCTATTTCTGGGAGAAAAGGAGCTCTACTGGGCATAAAAATGGTGTATCTGTGATAAAATGCCACATTTCTGAAAGAAACTGTCCTCTTGCGGAGTGTAATGCTGTATGTTCCGGAGGAAATGGGAAATATTCAGCAGAGTCCTGGTATTTCTGGGAGAAGAGGTCTGATGTGGGGGGGGGAAGGTGATGTATCTGTGAGAAAGCTGGTGTTTCTGGGAGAAAATGCCAGGTATTGGTGAGGAAACAGATGCTAGAGAGGGAAAAGGCTGGTATTTTGGGGAAAAAAGGCCGTTTGTTAAAGAATAAGCTGGCATTTCTGGGAGAATATGTCCCATCTTTGGGAGAAAACGGGTGTATGTGGGAGAAAATGTCGTGTATTTGGGAGAAAGCTGGTGTATGTGGGAGAAAAGGCCATTGTGATGGGAGTCAGTGTGATCTTGAGGAGTGGAAAGCAGTATTCTTGAGATGAAACGTGAGGTATTTCTAAGAGTCCTGGTATTTCTGGGAGAAAATGTCTTGTTTTGGAGAGCCAAAGTCCCATTTTGGGGGCAGAAGCTGGTATTTCTGTGACACTGCCATCTTGATGGGGGTAAGTGTGATCTTGAGGAGTGTAAAGCAGCATTTTGTTTAGAAAATGGGAGCTCTTCCTAAGAGCAGTGCTATTTCTGGGAGAAAAGGAGCTCTACTGGGCATAAAAATGGTGTATCTGTGATAAAATGCCACATTTCTGAAAGAAACTGTCCTCTTGCGGAGTGTAATGCTGTATGTTCCGGAGGAAATGGGAAATATTCAGCAGAGTCCTGGTATTTCTGGGAGAAGAGGTCTGATGTGGGGGGGGGAAGGTGATGTATCTGTGAGAAAGCTGGTGTTTCTGGGAGAAAATGCCAGGTATTGGTGAGGAAACAGATGCTAGAGAGGGAAAAGGCTGGTATTTTGGGGAAAAAAGGCCGTTTGTTAAAGAATAAGCTGGCATTTCTGGGAGAATATGTCCCATCTTTGGGAGAAAACGGGTGTATGTGGGAGAAAATGTCGTGTATTTGGGAGAAAGCTGGTGTATGTGGGAGAAAAGGCCATTGTGATGGGAGTCAGTGTGATCTTGAGGAGTGGAAAGCAGTATTCTTGAGATGAAACGTGAGGTATTTCTAAGAGTCCTGGTATTTCTGGGAGAAAATGTCTTGTTTTGGAGAGCCAAAGTCCCATTTTGGGGGCAGAAGCTGGTATTTCTGTGACACTGCCATCTTGATGGGGGTAAGTGTGATCTTGAGGAGTGTAAAGCAGCATTTTGGTTAGAAAATGGGAGCTCTTCCTAAGAGCAGTGCTATTTCTGGGAGAAAAGGAGCTCTACTGGGCATAAAAATGGTGTATCTGTGATAAAAGGCCACATTTCTGAAAGAAACTGTCCTCTTGCGGAGTGTAATGCTGTATGTTCCGGAGGAAATGGGAAATATTCAGCAGAGTCCTGGTATTTCTGGGAGAAGAGGTCTGATGTGGGGGGGGGAAGGTGATGTATCTGTGAGAAAGCTGGTGTTTCTGGGAGAAAATGCCAGGTATTGGTGAGGAAACAGATGCTAGAGAGGGAAAAGGCTGGTATTTTGGGGAAAAAAGGCCGTTTGTTAAAGAATAAGCTGGCATTTCTGGGAGAATATGTCCCATCTTTGGGAGAAAACGGGTGTATGTGGGAGAAAATGTCGTGTATTTGGGAGAAAGCTGGTGTATGTGGGAGAAAAGGCCATTGTGATGGGAGTCAGTGTGATCTTGAGGAGTGGAAAGCAGTATTCTTGAGATGAAACGTGAGGTATTTCTAAGAGTCCTGGTATTTCTGGGAGAAAATGTCTTGTTTTGGAGAGCCAAAGTCCCATTTTGGGGGCAGAAGCTGGTATTTCTGTGACACTGCCATCTTGATGGGGGTAAGTGTGATCTTGAGGAGTGTAAAGCAGCATTTTGGTTAGAAAATGGGAGCTCTTCCTAAGAGCAGTGCTATTTCTGGGAGAAAAGGAGCTCTACTGGGCATAAAAATGGTGTATCTGTGATAAAATGCCACATTTCTGAAAGAAACTGTCCTCTTGCGGAGTGTAATGCTGTATGTTCCGGAGGAAATGGGAAATATTCAGCAGAGTCCTGGTATTTCTGGGAGAAGAGGTCTGATGTGGGGGGGGGAAGGTGATGTATCTGTGAGAAAGCTGGTGTTTCTGGGAGAAAATGCCAGGTATTGGTGAGGAAACAGATGCTAGAGAGGGAAAAGGCTGGTATTTTGGGGAAAAAAGGCCGTTTGTTAAAGAATAAGCTGGCATTTCTGGGAGAATATGTCCCATCTTTGGGAGAAAACGGGTGTATGTGGGAGAAAATGTCGTGTATTTGGGAGAAAGCTGGTGTATGTGGGAGAAAAGGCCATTGTGATGGGAGTCAGTGTGATCTTGAGGAGTGGAAAGCAGTATTCTTGAGATGAAACGTGAGGTATTTCTAAGAGTCCTGGTATTTCTGGGAGAAAATGTCTGGTTTTGGAGAGCCAAAGTCCCATTTTGGGGGCAGAAGCTGGTATTTCTGTGACACTGCCATCTTGATGGGGGTAAGTGTGATCTTGAGGAGTGTAAAGCAGCATTTTGGTTAGAAAATGGGAGCTCTTCCTAAGAGCAGTGCTATTTCTGGGAGAAAAGGAGCTCTACTGGGCATAAAAATGGTGTATCTGTGATAAAATGCCACATTTCTGAAAGAAACTGTCCTCTTGCGGAGTGTAATGCTGTATGTTCCGGAGGAAATGGGAAATATTCAGCAGAGTCCTGGTATTTCTGGGAGAAGAGGTCTGATGTGGGGGGGGGAAGGTGATGTATCTGTGAGAAAGCTGGTGTTTCTGGGAGAAAATGCCAGGTATTGGTGAGGAAACAGATGCTAGAGAGGGAAAAGGCTGGTATTTTGGGGAAAAAAGGCCGTTTGTTAAAGAATAAGCTGGCATTTCTGGGAGAATATGTCCCATCTTTGGGAGAAAACGGGTGTATGTGGGAGAAAATGTCGTGTATTTGGGAGAAAGCTGGTGTATGTGGGAGAAAAGGCCATTGTGATGGGAGTCAGTGTGATCTTGAGGAGTGGAAAGCAGTATTCTTGAGATGAAACGTGAGGTATTTCTAAGAGTCCTGGTATTTCTGGGAGAAAATGTCTTGTTTTGGAGAGCCAAAGTCCCATTTTGGGGGCAGAAGCTGGTATTTCTGTGACACTGCCATCTTGATGGGGGTAAGTGTGATCTTGAGGAGTGTAAAGCAGCATTTTGGTTAGAAAATGGGAGCTCTTCCTAAGAGCAGTGCTATTTCTGGGAGAAAAGGAGCTCTACTGGGCATAAAAATGGTGTATCTGTGATAAAATGCCACATTTCTGAAAGAAACTGTCCTCTTGCGGAGTGTAATGCTGTATGTTCCGGAGGAAATGGGAAATATTCAGCAGAGTCCTGGTATTTCTGGGAGAAGAGGTCTGATGTGGGGGGGGGAAGGTGATGTATCTGTGAGAAAGCTGGTGTTTCTGGGAGAAAATGCCAGGTATTGGTGAGGAAACAGATGCTAGAGAGGGAAAAGGCTGGTATTTTGGGGAAAAAAGGCCGTTTGTTAAAGAATAAGCTGGCATTTCTGGGAGAATATGTCCCATCTTTGGGAGAAAACGGGTGTATGTGGGAGAAAATGTCGTGTATTTGGGAGAAAGCTGGTGTATGTGGGAGAAAAGGCCATTGTGATGGGAGTCAGTGTGATCTTGAGGAGTGGAAAGCAGTATTCTTGAGATGAAACGTGAGGTATTTCTAAGAGTCCTGGTATTTCTGGGAGAAAATGTCTTGTTTTGGAGAGCCAAAGTCCCATTTTGGGGGCAGAAGCTGGTATTTCTGTGACACTGCCATCTTGATGGGGGTAAGTGTGATCTTGAGGAGTGTAAAGCAGCATTTTGGTTAGAAAATGGGAGCTCTTCCTAAGAGCAGTGCTATTTCTGGGAGAAAAGGAGCTCTACTGGGCATAAAAATGGTGTATCTGTGATAAAAGGCCACATTTCTGAAAGAAACTGTCCTCTTGCGGAGTGTAATGCTGTATGTTCCGGAGGAAATGGGAAATATTCAGCAGAGTCCTGGTATTTCTGGGAGAAGAGGTCTGATGTGGGGGGGGGAAGGTGATGTATCTGTGAGAAAGCTGGTGTTTCTGGGAGAAAATGCCAGGTATTGGTGAGGAAACAGATGCTAGAGAGGGAAAAGGCTGGTATTTTGGGGAAAAAAGGCCGTTTGTTAAAGAATAAGCTGGCATTTCTGGGAGAATATGTCCCATCTTTGGGAGAAAACGGGTGTATGTGGGAGAAAATGTCGTGTATTTGGGAGAAAGCTGGTGTATGTGGGAGAAAAGGCCATTGTGATGGGAGTCAGTGTGATCTTGAGGAGTGGAAAGCAGTATTCTTGAGATGAAACGTGAGGTATTTCTAAGAGTCCTGGTATTTCTGGGAGAAAATGTCTTGTTTTGGAGAGCCAAAGTCCCATTTTGGGGGCAGAAGCTGGTATTTCTGTGACACTGCCATCTTGATGGGGGTAAGTGTGATCTTGAGGAGTGTAAAGCAGCATTTTGGTTAGAAAATGGGAGCTCTTCCTAAGAGCAGTGCTATTTCTGGGAGAAAAGGAGCTCTACTGGGCATAAAAATGGTGTATCTGTGATAAAATGCCACATTTCTGAAAGAAACTGTCCTCTTGCGGAGTGTAATGCTGTATGGTCCGGAGGAAATGGGAAATATTCAGCAGAGTCCTGGTATTTCTGGGAGAAGAGGTCTGATGTGGGGGGGGGAAGGTGATGTATCTGTGAGAAAGCTGGTGTTTCTGGGAGAAAATGCCAGGTATTGGTGAGGAAACAGATGCTAGAGAGGGAAAAGGCTGGGATTTTGGGGAAAAAAGGCCGTTTGTTAAAGAATAAGCTGGCATTTCTGGGAGAATATGTCCCATCTTTGGGAGAAAACGGGTGTATGTGGGAGAAAATGTCGTGTATTTGGGAGAAAGCTGGTGTATGTGGGAGAAAAGGCCATTGTGATGGGAGTCAGTGTGATCTTGAGGAGTGGAAAGCAGTATTCTTGAGATGAAACGTGAGGTATTTCTAAGAGTCCTGGTATTTCTGGGAGAAAATGTCTGGTTTTGGAGAGCCAAAGTCCCATTTTGGGGGCAGAAGCTGGTATTTCTGTGACACTGCCATCTTGATGGGGGTAAGTGTGATCTTGAGGAGTGTAAAGCAGCATTTTGGTTAGAAAATGGGAGCTCTTCCTAAGAGCAGTGCTATTTCTGGGAGAAAAGGAGCTCTACTGGGCATAAAAATGGTGTATCTGTGATAAAATGCCACATTTCTGAAAGAAACTGTCCTCTTGCGGAGTGTAATGCTGTATGTTCCGGAGGAAATGGGAAATATTCAGCAGAGTCCTGGTATTTCTGGGAGAAGAGGTCTGATGTGGGGGGGGGGAAGGTGATGTATCTGTGAGAAAGCTGGTGTTTCTGGGAGAAAATGCCAGGTATTGGTGAGGAAACAGATGCTAGAGAGGGAAAAGGCTGGTATTTTGGGGAAAAAAGGCCGTTTTTTAAAGAATAAGCTGGCATTTCTGGGAGAATATGTCCCATCTTTGGGAGAAAACGGGTGTATGTGGGAGAAAATGTCGTGTATTTGGGAGAAAGCTGGTGTATGTGGGAGAAAAGGCCATTGTGATGGGAGTCAGTGTGATCTTGAGGAGTGGAAAGCAGTATTCTTGAGATGAAACGTGAGGTATTTCTAAGAGTCCTGGTATTTCTGGGAGAAAATGTCTTGTTTTGGAGAGCCAAAGTCCCATTTTGGGGGCAGAAGCTGGTATTTCTGTGACACTGCCATCTTGATGGGGGTAAGTGTGATCTTGAGGAGTGTAAAGCAGCATTTTGGTTAGAAAATGGGAGCTCTTCCTAAGAGCAGTGCTATTTCTGGGAGAAAAGGAGCTCTACTGGGCATAAAAATGGTGTATCTGTGATAAAATGCCACATTTCTGAAAGAAACTGTCCTCTTGCGGAGTGTAATGCTGTATGTTCCGGAGGAAATGGGAAATATTCAGCAGAGTCCTGGTATTTCTGGGAGAAGAGGTCTGATGTGGGGGGGGGAAGGTGATGTATCTGTGAGAAAGCTGGTGTTTCTGGGAGAAAATGCCAGGTATTGGTGAGGAAACAGATGCTAGAGAGGGAAAAGGCTGGTATTTTGGGGAAAAAAGGCCGTTTGTTAAAGAATAAGCTGGCATTTCTGGGAGAATATGTCCCATCTTTGGGAGAAAACGGGTGTATGTGGGAGAAAATGTCGTGTATTTGGGAGAAAGCTGGTGTATGTGGGAGAAAAGGCCATTGTGATGGGAGTCAGTGTGATCTTGAGGAGTGGAAAGCAGTATTCTTGAGATGAAACGTGAGGTATTTCTAAGAGTCCTGGTATTTCTGGGAGAAAATGTCTTGTTTTGGAGAGCCAAAGTCCCATTTTGGGGGCAGAAGCTGGTATTTCTGTGACACTGCCATCTTGATGGGGGTAAGTGTGATCTTGAGGAGTGTAAAGCAGCATTTTGTTTAGAAAATGGGAGCTCTTCCTAAGAGCAGTGCTATTTCTGGGAGAAAAGGAGCTCTACTGGGCATAAAAATGGTGTATCTGTGATAAAATGCCACATTTCTGAAAGAAACTGTCCTCTTGCGGAGTGTAATGCTGTATGTTCCGGAGGAAATGGGAAATATTCAGCAGAGTCCTGGTATTTCTGGGAGAAGAGGTCTGATGTGGGGGGGAAGGTGATGTATCTGTGAGAAAGCTGGTGTTTCTGGGAGAAAATGCCAGGTATTGGTGAGGAAACAGATGCTAGAGAGGGAAAAGGCTGGGATTTTGGGGAAAAAAGGCCGTTTGTTAAAGAATAAGCTGGCATTTCTGGGAGAATATGTCCCATCTTTGGGAGAAAACGGGTGTATGTGGGAGAAAATGTCGTGTATTTGGGAGAAAGCTGGTGTATGTGGGAGAAAAGGCCATTGTGATGGGAGTCAGTGTGATCTTGAGGAGTGGAAAGCAGTATTCTTGAGATGAAACGTGAGGTATTTCTAAGAGTCCTGGTATTTCTGGGAGAAAATGTCTTGTTTTGGAGAGCCAAAGTCCCATTTTGGGGGCAGAAGCTGGTATTTCTGTGACACTGCCATCTTGATGGGGGTAAGTGTGATCTTGAGGAGTGTAAAGCAGCATTTTGTTTAGAAAATGGGAGCTCTTCCTAAGAGCAGTGCTATTTCTGGGAGAAAAGGAGCTCTACTGGGCATAAAAATGGTGTATCTGTGATAAAATGCCACATTTCTGAAAGAAACTGTCCTCTTGCGGAGTGTAATGCTGTATGTTCCGGAGGAAATGGGAAATATTCAGCAGAGTCCTGGTATTTCTGGGAGAAGAGGTCTGATGTGGGGGGGGGGAAGGTGATGTATCTGTGAGAAAGCTGGTGTTTCTGGGAGAAAATGCCAGGTATTGGTGAGGAAACAGATGCTAGAGAGGGAAAAGGCTGGTATTTTGGGGAAAAAAGGCCGTTTTTTAAAGAATAAGCTGGCATTTCTGGGAGAATATGTCCCATCTTTGGGAGAAAACGGGTGTATGTGGGAGAAAATGTCGTGTATTTGGGAGAAAGCTGGTGTATGTGGGAGAAAAGGCCATTGTGATGGGAGTCAGTGTGATCTTGAGGAGTGGAAAGCAGTATTCTTGAGATGAAACGTGAGGTATTTCTAAGAGTCCTGGTATTTCTGGGAGAAAATGTCTTGTTTTGGAGAGCCAAAGTCCCATTTTGGGGGCAGAAGCTGGTATTTCTGTGACACTGCCATCTTGATGGGGGTAAGTGTGATCTTGAGGAGTGTAAAGCAGCATTTTGGTTAGAAAATGGGAGCTCTTCCTAAGAGCAGTGCTATTTCTGGGAGAAAAGGAGCTCTACTGGGCATAAAAATGGTGTATCTGTGATAAAATGCCACATTTCTGAAAGAAACTGTCCTCTTGCGGAGTGTAATGCTGTATGTTCCGGAGGAAATGGGAAATATTCAGCAGAGTCCTGGTATTTCTGGGAGAAGAGGTCTGATGTGGGGGGGAAGGTGATGTATCTGTGAGAAAGCTGGTGTTTCTGGGAGAAAATGCCAGGTATTGGTGAGGAAACAGATGCTAGAGAGGGAAAAGGCTGGTATTTTGGGGAAAAAAGGCCGTTTGTTAAAGAATAAGCTGGCATTTCTGGGAGAATATGTCCCATCTTTGGGAGAAAACGGGTGTATGTGGGAGAAAATGTCGTGTATTTGGGAGAAAGCTGGTGTATGTGGGAGAAAAGGCCATTGTGATGGGAGTCAGTGTGATCTTGAGGAGTGGAAAGCAGTATTCTTGAGATGAAACGTGAGGTATTTCTAAGAGTCCTGGTATTTCTGGGAGAAAATGTCTTGTTTTGGAGAGCCAAAGTCCCATTTTGGGGGCAGAAGCTGGTATTTCTGTGACACTGCCATCTTGATGGGGGTAAGTGTGATCTTGAGGAGTGTAAAGCAGCATTTTGGTTAGAAAATGGGAGCTCTTCCTAAGAGCAGTGCTATTTCTGGGAGAAAAGGAGCTCTACTGGGCATAAAAATGGTGTATCTGTGATAAAATGCCACATTTCTGAAAGAAACTGTCCTCTTGCGGAGTGTAATGCTGTATGTTCCGGAGGAAATGGGAAATATTCAGCAGAGTCCTGGTATTTCTGGGAGAAGAGGTCTGATGTGGGGGGGGGGAAGGTGATGTATCTGTGAGAAAGCTGGTGTTTCTGGGAGAAAATGCCAGGTATTGGTGAGGAAACAGATGCTAGAGAGGGAAAAGGCTGGTATTTTGGGGAAAAAAGGCCGTTTGTTAAAGAATAAGCTGGCATTTCTGGGAGAATATGTCCCATCTTTGGGAGAAAACGGGTGTATGTGGGAGAAAATGTCGTGTATTTGGGAGAAAGCTGGTGTATGTGGGAGAAAAGGCCATTGTGATGGGAGTCAGTGTGATCTTGAGGAGTGGAAAGCAGTATTCTTGAGATGAAACGTGAGGTATTTCTAAGAGTCCTGGTATTTCTGGGAGAAAATGTCTTGTTTTGGAGAGCCAAAGTCCCATTTTGGGGGCAGAAGCTGGTATTTCTGTGACACTGCCATCTTGATGGGGGTAAGTGTGATCTTGAGGAGTGTAAAGCAGCATTTTGGTTAGAAAATGGGAGCTCTTCCTAAGAGCAGTGCTATTTCTGGGAGAAAAGGAGCTCTACTGGGCATAAAAATGGTGTATCTGTGATAAAATGCCACATTTCTGAAAGAAACTGTCCTCTTGCGGAGTGTAATGCTGTATGTTCCGGAGGAAATGGGAAATATTCAGCAGAGTCCTGGTATTTCTGGGAGAAGAGGTCTGATGTGGGGGGGGGAAGGTGATGTATCTGTGAGAAAGCTGGTGTTTCTGGGAGAAAATGCCAGGTATTGGTGAGGAAACAGATGCTAGAGAGGGAAAAGGCTGGTATTTTGGGGAAAAAAGGCCGTTTGTTAAAGAATAAGCTGGCATTTCTGGGAGAATATGTCCCATCTTTGGGAGAAAACGGGTGTATGTGGGAGAAAATGTCGTGTATTTGGGAGAAAGCTGGTGTATGTGGGAGAAAAGGCCATTGTGATGGGAGTCAGTGTGATCTTGAGGAGTGGAAAGCAGTATTCTTGAGATGAAACGTGAGGTATTTCTAAGAGTCCTGGTATTTCTGGGAGAAAATGTCTTGTTTTGGAGAGCCAAAGTCCCATTTTGGGGGCAGAAGCTGGTATTTCTGTGACACTGCCATCTTGATGGGGGTAAGTGTGATCTTGAGGAGTGTAAAGCAGCATTTTGGTTAGAAAATGGGAGCTCTTCCTAAGAGCAGTGCTATTTCTGGGAGAAAAGGAGCTCTACTGGGCATAAAAATGGTGTATCTGTGATAAAATGCCACATTTCTGAAAGAAACTGTCCTCTTGCGGAGTGTAATGCTGTATGTTCCGGAGGAAATGGGAAATATTCAGCAGAGTCCTGGTATTTCTGGGAGAAGAGGTCTGATGTGGGGGGGGGAAGGTGATGTATCTGTGAGAAAGCTGGTGTTTCTGGGAGAAAATGCCAGGTATTGGTGAGGAAACAGATGCTAGAGAGGGAAAAGGCTGGTATTTTGGGGAAAAAAGGCCGTTTGTTAAAGAATAAGCTGGCATTTCTGGGAGAATATGTCCCATCTTTGGGAGAAAACGGGTGTATGTGGGAGAAAATGTCGTGTATTTGGGAGAAAGCTGGTGTATGTGGGAGAAAAGGCCATTGTGATGGGAGTCAGTGTGATCTTGAGGAGTGGAAAGCAGTATTCTTGAGATGAAACGTGAGGTATTTCTAAGAGTCCTGGTATTTCTGGGAGAAAATGTCTTGTTTTGGAGAGCCAAAGTCCCATTTTGGGGGCAGAAGCTGGTATTTCTGTGACACTGCCATCTTGATGGGGGTAAGTGTGATCTTGAGGAGTGTAAAGCAGCATTTTGGTTAGAAAATGGGAGCTCTTCCTAAGAGCAGTGCTATTTCTGGGAGAAAAGGAGCTCTACTGGGCATAAAAATGGTGTATCTGTGATAAAATGCCACATTTCTGAAAGAAACTGTCCTCTTGCGGAGTGTAATGCTGTATGTTCCGGAGGAAATGGGAAATATTCAGCAGAGTCCTGGTATTTCTGGGAGAAGAGGTCTGATGTGGGGGGGGGAAGGTGATGTATCTGTGAGAAAGCTGGTGTTTCTGGGAGAAAATGCCAGGTATTGGTGAGGAAACAGATGCTAGAGAGGGAAAAGGCTGGTATTTTGGGGAAAAAAGGCCGTTTTTTAAAGAATAAGCTGGCATTTCTGGGAGAATATGTCCCATCTTTGGGAGAAAACGGGTGTATGTGGGAGAAAATGTCGTGTATTTGGGAGAAAGCTGGTGAATGTGGGAGAAAAGGCCATTGTGATGGGAGTCAGTGTGATCTTGAGGAGTGGAAAGCAGTATTCTTGAGATGAAACGTGAGGTATTTCTAAGAGTCCTGGTATTTCTGGGAGAAAATGTCTTGTTTTGGAGAGCCAAAGTCCCATTTTGGGGGCAGAAGCTGGTATTTCTGTGACACTGCCATCTTGATGGGGGTAAGTGTGATCTTGAGGAGTGTAAAGCAGCATTTTGGTTAGAAAATGGGAGCTCTTCCTAAGAGCAGTGCTATTTCTGGGAGAAAAGGAGCTCTACTGGGCATAAAAATGGTGTATCTGTGATAAAATGCCACATTTCTGAAAGAAACTGTCCTCTTGCGGAGTGTAATGCTGTATGTTCCGGAGGAAATGGGAAATATTCAGCAGAGTCCTGGTATTTCTGGGAGAAGAGGTCTGATGTGGGGGGGAAGGTGATGTATCTGTGAGAAAGCTGGTGTTTCTGGGAGAAAATGCCAGGTATTGGTGAGGAAACAGATGCTAGAGAGGGAAAAGGCTGGTATTTTGGGGAAAAAAGGCCGTTTTTTAAAGAATAAGCTGGCATTTCTGGGAGAATATGTCCCATCTTTGGGAGAAAACGGGTGTATGTGGGAGAAAATGTCGTGTATTTGGGAGAAAGCTGGTGTATGTGGGAGAAAAGGCCATTGTGATGGGAGTCAGTGTGATCTTGAGGAGTGGAAAGCAGTATTCTTGAGATGAAACGTGAGGTATTTCTAAGAGTCCTGGTATTTCTGGGAGAAAATGTCTTGTTTTGGAGAGCCAAAGTCCCATTTTGGGGGCAGAAGCTGGTATTTCTGTGACACTGCCATCTTGATGGGGGTAAGTGTGATCTTGAGGAGTGTAAAGCAGCATTTTGGTTAGAAAATGGGAGCTCTTCCTAAGAGCAGTGCTATTTCTGGGAGAAAAGGAGCTCTACTGGGCATAAAAATGGTGTATCTGTGATAAAATGCCACATTTCTGAAAGAAACTGTCCTCTTGCGGAGTGTAATGCTGTATGTTCCGGAGGAAATGGGAAATATTCAGCAGAGTCCTGGTATTTCTGGGAGAAGAGGTCTGATGTGGGGGGGGGAAGGTGATGTATCTGTGAGAAAGCTGGTGTTTCTGGGAGAAAATGCCAGGTATTGGTGAGGAAACAGATGCTAGAGAGGGAAAAGGCTGGTATTTTGGGGAAAAAAGGCCGTTTTTTAAAGAATAAGCTGGCATTTCTGGGAGAATATGTCCCATCTTTGGGAGAAAACGGGTGTATGTGGGAGAAAATGTCGTGTATTTGGGAGAAAGCTGGTGTATGTGGGAGAAAAGGCCATTGTGATGGGAGTCAGTGTGATCTTGAGGAGTGGAAAGCAGTATTCTTGAGATGAAACGTGAGGTATTTCTAAGAGTCCTGGTATTTCTGGGAGAAAATGTCTTGTTTTGGAGAGCCAAAGTCCCATTTTGGGGGCAGAAGCTGGTATTTCTGTGACACTGCCATCTTGATGGGGGTAAGTGTGATCTTGAGGAGTGTAAAGCAGCATTTTGGTTAGAAAATGGGAGCTCTTCCTAAGAGCAGTGCTATTTCTGGGAGAAAAGGAGCTCTACTGGGCATAAAAATGGTGTATCTGTGATAAAATGCCACATTTCTGAAAGAAACTGTCCTCTTGCGGAGTGTAATGCTGTATGTTCCGGAGGAAATGGGAAATATTCAGCAGAGTCCTGGTATTTCTGGGAGAAGAGGTCTGATGTGGGGGGGGGGGGAAGGTGATGTATCTGTGAGAAAGCTGGTGTTTCTGGGAGAAAATGCCAGGTATTGGTGAGGAAACAGATGCTAGAGAGGGAAAAGGCTGGTATTTTGGGGAAAAAAGGCCGTTTGTTAAAGAATAAGCTGGCATTTCTGGGAGAATATGTCCCATCTTTGGGAGAAAACGGGTGTATGTGGGAGAAAATGTCGTGTATTTGGGAGAAAGCTGGTGTATGTGGGAGAAAAGGCCATTGTGATGGGAGTCAGTGTGATCTTGAGGAGTGGAAAGCAGTATTCTTGAGATGAAACGTGAGGTATTTCTAAGAGTCCTGGTATTTCTGGGAGAAAATGTCTGGTTTTGGAGAGCCAAAGTCCCATTTTGGGGGCAGAAGCTGGTATTTCTCTGACACTGCCATCTTGATGGGGGTAAGTGTGATCTTGAGGAGTGTAAAGCAGCATTTTGGTTAGAAAATGGGAGCTCTTCCTAAGAGCAGTGCTATTTCTGGGAGAAAAGGAGCTCTACTGGGCATAAAAATGGTGTATCTGTGATAAAATGCCACATTTCTGAAAGAAACTGTCCTCTTGCGGAGTGTAATGCTGTATGTTCCGGAGGAAATGGGAAATATTCAGCAGAGTCCTGGTATTTCTGGGAGAAGAGGTCTGATGTGGGGGGGAAGGTGATGTATCTGTGAGAAAGCTGGTGTTTCTGGGAGAAAATGCCAGGTATTGGTGAGGAAACAGATGCTAGAGAGGGAAAAGGCTGGTATTTTGGGGAAAAAAGGCCGTTTGTTAAAGAATAAGCTGGCATTTCTGGGAGAATATGTCCCATCTTTGGGAGAAAACGGGTGTATGTGGGAGAAAATGTCGTGTATTTGGGAGAAAGCTGGTGTATGTGGGAGAAAAGGCCATTGTGATGGGAGTCAGTGTGATCTTGAGGAGTGGAAAGCAGTATTCTTGAGATGAAACGTGAGGTATTTCTAAGAGTCCTGGTATTTCTGGGAGAAAATGTCTTGTTTTGGAGAGCCAAAGTCCCATTTTGGGGGCAGAAGCTGGTATTTCTGTGACACTGCCATCTTGATGGGGGTAAGTGTGATCTTGAGGAGTGTAAAGCAGCATTTTGGTTAGAAAATGGGAGCTCTTCCTAAGAGCAGTGCTATTTCTGGGAGAAAAGGAGCTCTACTGGGCATAAAAATGGTGTATCTGTGATAAAATGCCACATTTCTGAAAGAAACTGTCCTCTTGCGGAGTGTAATGCTGTATGTTCCGGAGGAAATGGGAAATATTCAGCAGAGTCCTGGTATTTCTGGGAGAAGAGGTCTGATGTGGGGGGGGGAAGGTGATGTATCTGTGAGAAAGCTGGTGTTTCTGGGAGAAAATGCCAGGTATTGGTGAGGAAACAGATGCTAGAGAGGGAAAAGGCTGGTATTTTGGGGAAAAAAGGCCGTTTGTTAAAGAATAAGCTGGCATTTCTGGGAGAATATGTCCCATCTTTGGGAGAAAACGGGTGTATGTGGGAGAAAATGTCGTGTATTTGGGAGAAAGCTGGTGTATGTGGGAGAAAAGGCCATTGTGATGGGAGTCAGTGTGATCTTGAGGAGTGGAAAGCAGTATTCTTGAGATGAAACGTGAGGTATTTCTAAGAGTCCTGGTATTTCTGGGAGAAAATGTCTTGTTTTGGAGAGCCAAAGTCCCATTTTGGGGGCAGAAGCTGGTATTTCTGTGACACTGCCATCTTGATGGGGGTAAGTGTGATCTTGAGGAGTGTAAAGCAGCATTTTGGTTAGAAAATGGGAGCTCTTCCTAAGAGCAGTGCTATTTCTGGGAGAAAAGGAGCTCTACTGGGCATAAAAATGGTGTATCTGTGATAAAATGCCACATTTCTGAAAGAAACTGTCCTCTTGCGGAGTGTAATGCTGTATGTTCCGGAGGAAATGGGAAATATTCAGCAGAGTCCTGGTATTTCTGGGAGAAGAGGTCTGATGTGGGGGGGGGAAGGTGATGTATCTGTGAGAAAGCTGGTGTTTCTGGGAGAAAATGCCAGGTATTGGTGAGGAAACAGATGCTAGAGAGGGAAAAGGCTGGTATTTTGGGGAAAAAAGGCCGTTTTTTAAAGAATAAGCTGGCATTTCTGGGAGAATATGTCCCATCTTTGGGAGAAAACGGGTGTATGTGGGAGAAAATGTCGTGTATTTGGGAGAAAGCTGGTGTATGTGGGAGAAAAGGCCATTGTGATGGGAGTCAGTGTGATCTTGAGGAGTGGAAAGCAGTATTCTTGAGATGAAACGTGAGGTATTTCTAAGAGTCCTGGTATTTCTGGGAGAAAATGTCTTGTTTTGGAGAGCCAAAGTCCCATTTTGGGGGCAGAAGCTGGTATTTCTCTGACACTGCCATCTTGATGGGGGTAAGTGTGATCTTGAGGAGTGTAAAGCAGCATTTTGGTTAGAAAATGGGAGCTCTTCCTAAGAGCAGTGCTATTTCTGGGAGAAAAGGAGCTCTACTGGGCATAAAAATGGTGTATCTGTGATAAAATGCCACATTTCTGAAAGAAACTGTCCTCTTGCGGAGTGTAATGCTGTATGTTCCGGAGGAAATGGGAAATATTCAGCAGAGTCCTGGTATTTCTGGGAGAAGAGGTCTGATGTGGGGGGGGGAAGGTGATGTATCTGTGAGAAAGCTGGTGTTTCTGGGAGAAAATGCCAGGTATTGGTGAGGAAACAGATGCTAGAGAGGGAAAAGGCTGGTATTTTGGGGAAAAAAGGCCGTTTGTTAAAGAATAAGCTGGCATTTCTGGGAGAATATGTCCCATCTTTGGGAGAAAACGGGTGTATGTGGGAGAAAATGTCGTGTATTTGGGAGAAAGCTGGTGTATGTGGGAGAAAAGGCCATTGTGATGGGAGTCAGTGTGATCTTGAGGAGTGGAAAGCAGTATTCTTGAGATGAAACGTGAGGTATTTCTAAGAGTCCTGGTATTTCTGGGAGAAAATGTCTGGTTTTGGAGAGCCAAAGTCCCATTTTGGGGGCAGAAGCTGGTATTTCTCTGACACTGCCATCTTGATGGGGGTAAGTGTGATCTTGAGGAGTGTAAAGCAGCATTTTGGTTAGAAAATGGGAGCTCTTCCTAAGAGCAGTGCTATTTCTGGGAGAAAAGGAGCTCTACTGGGCATAAAAATGGTGTATCTGTGATAAAATGCCACATTTCTGAAAGAAACTGTCCTCTTGCGGAGTGTAATGCTGTATGTTCCGGAGGAAATGGGAAATATTCAGCAGAGTCCTGGTATTTCTGGGAGAAGAGGTCTGATGTGGGGGGGGGAAGGTGATGTATCTGTGAGAAAGCTGGTGTTTCTGGGAGAAAATGCCAGGTATTGGTGAGGAAACAGATGCTAGAGAGGGAAAAGGCTGGTATTTTGGGGAAAAAAGGCCGTTTGTTAAAGAATAAGCTGGCATTTCTGGGAGAATATGTCCCATCTTTGGGAGAAAACGGGTGTATGTGGGAGAAAATGTCGTGTATTTGGGAGAAAGCTGGTGTATGTGGGAGAAAAGGCCATTGTGATGGGAGTCAGTGTGATCTTGAGGAGTGGAAAGCAGTATTCTTGAGATGAAACGTGAGGTATTTCTAAGAGTCCTGGTATTTCTGGGAGAAAATGTCTTGTTTTGGAGAGCCAAAGTCCCATTTTGGGGGCAGAAGCTGGTATTTCTGTGACACTGCCATCTTGATGGGGGTAAGTGTGATCTTGAGGAGTGTAAAGCAGCATTTTGGTTAGAAAATGGGAGCTCTTCCTAAGAGCAGTGCTATTTCTGGGAGAAAAGGAGCTCTACTGGGCATAAAAATGGTGTATCTGTGATAAAATGCCACATTTCTGAAAGAAACTGTCCTCTTGCGGAGTGTAATGCTGTATGTTCCGGAGGAAATGGGAAATATTCAGCAGAGTCCTGGTATTTCTGGGAGAAGAGGTCTGATGTGGGGGGGGGAAGGTGATGTATCTGTGAGAAAGCTGGTGTTTCTGGGAGAAAATGCCAGGTATTGGTGAGGAAACAGATGCTAGAGAGGGAAAAGGCTGGTATTTTGGGGAAAAAAGGCCGTTTGTTAAAGAATAAGCTGGCATTTCTGGGAGAATATGTCCCATCTTTGGGAGAAAACGGGTGTATGTGGGAGAAAATGTCGTGTATTTGGGAGAAAGCTGGTGTATGTGGGAGAAAAGGCCATTGTGATGGGAGTCAGTGTGATCTTGAGGAGTGGAAAGCAGTATTCTTGAGATGAAACGTGAGGTATTTCTAAGAGTCCTGGTATTTCTGGGAGAAAATGTCTGGTTTTGGAGAGCCAAAGTCCCATTTTGGGGGCAGAAGCTGGTATTTCTCTGACACTGCCATCTTGATGGGGGTAAGTGTGATCTTGAGGAGTGTAAAGCAGCATTTTGGTTAGAAAATGGGAGCTCTTCCTAAGAGCAGTGCTATTTCTGGGAGAAAAGGAGCTCTACTGGGCATAAAAATGGTGTATCTGTGATAAAATGCCACATTTCTGAAAGAAACTGTCCTCTTGCGGAGTGTAATGCTGTATGTTCCGGAGGAAATGGGAAATATTCAGCAGAGTCCTGGTATTTCTGGGAGAAGAGGTCTGATGTGGGGGGGGGAAGGTGATGTATCTGTGAGAAAGCTGGTGTTTCTGGGAGAAAATGCCAGGTATTGGTGAGGAAACAGATGCTAGAGAGGGAAAAGGCTGGTATTTTGGGGAAAAAAGGCCGTTTGTTAAAGAATAAGCTGGCATTTCTGGGAGAATATGTCCCATCTTTGGGAGAAAACGGGTGTATGTGGGAGAAAATGTCGTGTATTTGGGAGAAAGCTGGTGTATGTGGGAGAAAAGGCCATTGTGATGGGAGTCAGTGTGATCTTGAGGAGTGGAAAGCAGTATTCTTGAGATGAAACGTGAGGTATTTCTAAGAGTCCTGGTATTTCTGGGAGAAAATGTCTTGTTTTGGAGAGCCAAAGTCCCATTTTGGGGGCAGAAGCTGGTATTTCTCTGACACTGCCATCTTGATGGGGGTAAGTGTGATCTTGAGGAGTGTAAAGCAGCATTTTGGTTAGAAAATGGGAGCTCTTCCTAAGAGCAGTGCTATTTCTGGGAGAAAAGGAGCTCTACTGGGCATAAAAATGGTGTATCTGTGATAAAATGCCACATTTCTGAAAGAAACTGTCCTCTTGCGGAGTGTAATGCTGTATGTTCCGGAGGAAATGGGAAATATTCAGCAGAGTCCTGGTATTTCTGGGAGAAGAGGTCTGATGTGGGGGGGGGAAGGTGATGTATCTGTGAGAAAGCTGGTGTTTCTGGGAGAAAATGCCAGGTATTGGTGAGGAAACAGATGCTAGAGAGGGAAAAGGCTGGTATTTTGGGGAAAAAAGGCCGTTTGTTAAAGAATAAGCTGGCATTTCTGGGAGAATATGTCCCATCTTTGGGAGAAAACGGGTGTATGTGGGAGAAAATGTCGTGTATTTGGGAGAAAGCTGGTGTATGTGGGAGAAAAGGCCATTGTGATGGGAGTCAGTGTGATCTTGAGGAGTGGAAAGCAGTATTCTTGAGATGAAACGTGAGGTATTTCTAAGAGTCCTGGTATTTCTGGGAGAAAATGTCTTGTTTTGGAGAGCCAAAGTCCCATTTTGGGGGCAGAAGCTGGTATTTCTCTGACACTGCCATCTTGATGGGGGTAAGTGTGATCTTGAGGAGTGTAAAGCAGCATTTTGGTTAGAAAATGGGAGCTCTTCCTAAGAGCAGTGCTATTTCTGGGAGAAAAGGAGCTCTACTGGGCATAAAAATGGTGTATCTGTGATAAAATGCCACATTTCTGAAAGAAACTGTCCTCTTGCGGAGTGTAATGCTGTATGTTCCGGAGGAAATGGGAAATATTCAGCAGAGTCCTGGTATTTCTGGGAGAAGAGGTCTGATGTGGGGGGGGGAAGGTGATGTATCTGTGAGAAAGCTGGTGTTTCTGGGAGAAAATGCCAGGTATTGGTGAGGAAACAGATGCTAGAGAGGGAAAAGGCTGGTATTTTGGGGAAAAAAGGCCGTTTGTTAAAGAATAAGCTGGCATTTCTGGGAGAATATGTCCCATCTTTGGGAGAAAACGGGTGTATGTGGGAGAAAATGTCGTGTATTTGGGAGAAAGCTGGTGTATGTGGGAGAAAAGGCCATTGTGATGGGAGTCAGTGTGATCTTGAGGAGTGGAAAGCAGTATTCTTGAGATGAAACGTGAGGTATTTCTAAGAGTCCTGGTATTTCTGGGAGAAAATGTCTTGTTTTGGAGAGCCAAAGTCCCATTTTGGGGGCAGAAGCTGGTATTTCTCTGACACTGCCATCTTGATGGGGGTAAGTGTGATCTTGAGGAGTGTAAAGCAGCATTTTGGTTAGAAAATGGGAGCTCTTCCTAAGAGCAGTGCTATTTCTGGGAGAAAAGGAGCTCTACTGGGCATAAAAATGGTGTATCTGTGATAAAATGCCACATTTCTGAAAGAAACTGTCCTCTTGCGGAGTGTAATGCTGTATGTTCCGGAGGAAATGGGAAATATTCAGCAGAGTCCTGGTATTTCTGGGAGAAGAGGTCTGATGTGGGGGGGAAGGTGATGTATCTGTGAGAAAGCTGGTGTTTCTGGGAGAAAATGCCAGGTATTGGTGAGGAAACAGATGCTAGAGAGGGAAAAGGCTGGTATTTTGGGGAAAAAAGGCCGTTTGTTAAAGAATAAGCTGGCATTTCTGGGAGAATATGTCCCATCTTTGGGAGAAAACGGGTGTATGTGGGAGAAAATGTCGTGTATTTGGGAGAAAGCTGGTGTATGTGGGAGAAAAGGCCATTGTGATGGGAGTCAGTGTGATCTTGAGGAGTGGAAAGCAGTATTCTTGAGATGAAACGTGAGGTATTTCTAAGAGTCCTGGTATTTCTGGGAGAAAATGTCTTGTTTTGGAGAGCCAAAGTCCCATTTTGGGGGCAGAAGCTGGTATTTCTGTGACACTGCCATCTTGATGGGGGTAAGTGTGATCTTGAGGAGTGTAAAGCAGCATTTTGGTTAGAAAATGGGAGCTCTTCCTAAGAGCAGTGCTATTTCTGGGAGAAAAGGAGCTCTACTGGGCATAAAAATGGTGTATCTGTGATAAAATGCCACATTTCTGAAAGAAACTGTCCTCTTGCGGAGTGTAATGCTGTATGTTCCGGAGGAAATGGGAAATATTCAGCAGAGTCCTGGTATTTCTGGGAGAAGAGGTCTGATGTGGGGGGGGAAGGTGATGTATCTGTGAGAAAGCTGGTGTTTCTGGGAGAAAATGCCAGGTATTGGTGAGGAAACAGATGCTAGAGAGGGAAAAGGCTGGTATTTTGGGGAAAAAAGGCCGTTTGTTAAAGAATAAGCTGGCATTTCTGGGAGAATATGTCCCATCTTTGGGAGAAAACGGGTGTATGTGGGAGAAAATGTCGTGTATTTGGGAGAAAGCTGGTGTATGTGGGAGAAAAGGCCATTGTGATGGGAGTCAGTGTGATCTTGAGGAGTGGAAAGCAGTATTCTTGAGATGAAACGTGAGGTATTTCTAAGAGTCCTGGTATTTCTGGGAGAAAATGTCTGGTTTTGGAGAGCCAAAGTCCCATTTTGGGGGCAGAAGCTGGTATTTCTCTGACACTGCCATCTTGATGGGGGTAAGTGTGATCTTGAGGAGTGTAAAGCAGCATTTTGGTTAGAAAATGGGAGCTCTTCCTAAGAGCAGTGCTATTTCTGGGAGAAAAGGAGCTCTACTGGGCATAAAAATGGTGTATCTGTGATAAAATGCCACATTTCTGAAAGAAACTGTCCTCTTGCGGAGTGTAATGCTGTATGTTCCGGAGGAAATGGGAAATATTCAGCAGAGTCCTGGTATTTCTGGGAGAAGAGGTCTGATGTGGGGGGGAAGGTGATGTATCTGTGAGAAAGCTGGTGTTTCTGGGAGAAAATGCCAGGTATTGGTGAGGAAACAGATGCTAGAGAGGGAAAAGGCTGGTATTTTGGGGAAAAAAGGCCGTTTGTTAAAGAATAAGCTGGCATTTCTGGGAGAATATGTCCCATCTTTGGGAGAAAACGGGTGTATGTGGGAGAAAATGTCGTGTATTTGGGAGAAAGCTGGTGTATGTGGGAGAAAAGGCCATTGTGATGGGAGTCAGTGTGATCTTGAGGAGTGGAAAGCAGTATTCTTGAGATGAAACGTGAGGTATTTCTAAGAGTCCTGGTATTTCTGGGAGAAAATGTCTTGTTTTGGAGAGCCAAAGTCCCATTTTGGGGGCAGAAGCTGGTATTTCTGTGACACTGCCATCTTGATGGGGGTAAGTGTGATCTTGAGGAGTGTAAAGCAGCATTTTGGTTAGAAAATGGGAGCTCTTCCTAAGAGCAGTGCTATTTCTGGGAGAAAAGGAGCTCTACTGGGCATAAAAATGGTGTATCTGTGATAAAATGCCACATTTCTGAAAGAAACTGTCCTCTTGCGGAGTGTAATGCTGTATGTTCCGGAGGAAATGGGAAATATTCAGCAGAGTCCTGGTATTTCTGGGAGAAGAGGTCTGATGTGGGGGGGGGAAGGTGATGTATCTGTGAGAAAGCTGGTGTTTCTGGGAGAAAATGCCAGGTATTGGTGAGGAAACAGATGCTAGAGAGGGAAAAGGCTGGTATTTTGGGGAAAAAAGGCCGTTTGTTAAAGAATAAGCTGGCATTTCTGGGAGAATATGTCCCATCTTTGGGAGAAAACGGGTGTATGTGGGAGAAAATGTCGTGTATTTGGGAGAAAGCTGGTGTATGTGGGAGAAAAGGCCATTGTGATGGGAGTCAGTGTGATCTTGAGGAGTGGAAAGCAGTATTCTTGAGATGAAACGTGAGGTATTTCTAAGAGTCCTGGTATTTCTGGGAGAAAATGTCTGGTTTTGGAGAGCCAAAGTCCCATTTTGGGGGCAGAAGCTGGTATTTCTCTGACACTGCCATCTTGATGGGGGTAAGTGTGATCTTGAGGAGTGTAAAGCAGCATTTTGGTTAGAAAATGGGAGCTCTTCCTAAGAGCAGTGCTATTTCTGGGAGAAAAGGAGCTCTACTGGGCATAAAAATGGTGTATCTGTGATAAAATGCCACATTTCTGAAAGAAACTGTCCTCTTGCGGAGTGTAATGCTGTATGTTCCGGAGGAAATGGGAAATATTCAGCAGAGTCCTGGTATTTCTGGGAGAAGAGGTCTGATGTGGGGGGGGGAAGGTGATGTATCTGTGAGAAAGCTGGTGTTTCTGGGAGAAAATGCCAGGTATTGGTGAGGAAACAGATGCTAGAGAGGGAAAAGGCTGGTATTTTGGGGAAAAAAGGCCGTTTGTTAAAGAATAAGCTGGCATTTCTGGGAGAATATGTCCCATCTTTGGGAGAAAACGGGTGTATGTGGGAGAAAATGTCGTGTATTTGGGAGAAAGCTGGTGTATGTGGGAGAAAAGGCCATTGTGATGGGAGTCAGTGTGATCTTGAGGAGTGGAAAGCAGTATTCTTGAGATGAAACGTGAGGTATTTCTAAGAGTCCTGGTATTTCTGGGAGAAAATGTCTTGTTTTGGAGAGCCAAAGTCCCATTTTGGGGGCAGAAGCTGGTATTTCTGTGACACTGCCATCTTGATGGGGGTAAGTGTGATCTTGAGGAGTGTAAAGCAGCATTTTGGTTAGAAAATGGGAGCTCTTCCTAAGAGCAGTGCTATTTCTGGGAGAAAAGGAGCTCTACTGGGCATAAAAATGGTGTATCTGTGATAAAATGCCACATTTCTGAAAGAAACTGTCCTCTTGCGGAGTGTAATGCTGTATGTTCCGGAGGAAATGGGAAATATTCAGCAGAGTCCTGGTATTTCTGGGAGAAGAGGTCTGATGTGGGGGGGGGAAGGTGATGTATCTGTGAGAAAGCTGGTGTTTCTGGGAGAAAATGCCAGGTATTGGTGAGGAAACAGATGCTAGAGAGGGAAAAGGCTGGTATTTTGGGGAAAAAAGGCCGTTTGTTAAAGAATAAGCTGGCATTTCTGGGAGAATATGTCCCATCTTTGGGAGAAAACGGGTGTATGTGGGAGAAAATGTCGTGTATTTGGGAGAAAGCTGGTGTATGTGGGAGAAAAGGCCATTGTGATGGGAGTCAGTGTGATCTTGAGGAGTGGAAAG